>NC_092338.1:110565000-110802500 GCF_046630445.1 Rutidosis leptorrhynchoides | reverse complement strand
TTTTTTTTTCTCCTTTTTCCCCTGATGTCGTTTTGACCTAAATTTGGGCGGGGGTTTGGCCAAAACAACCAAAGCCTTCGTGGCTTTTAGTATATTATGTTGTAAAATATGAAAACTTATATACTAAATAACTAAAAACTCGGATATATTTAATACATATACACACCTAGGTACTAACTACGTGTATCTAAACACACTCGTAGCAAAACGTTTTTACTTCTGTAAATACATAACGCTCCATTAACTATGAATACACAACTCAAATATCATGCGGCATTGCGCGGGCCCGTTTTACTAGTTTTAAAACATATACGGCACTAAAAGATAATATATGTGAATAATCAAGAAAAGAAACATGTACTGTTCATAATATGATTTATGAATTGATTTGTAAGAGGCCGGTGAAGCAAATAAAATCCCCACTAATAAAACTCCGTGCCGGCATTCTATTCGGCATTCCGTCAGCATTGCCGGTCCAACATAGTATTTGAAATATTGAATTAAATTTTATTTTATCCGTTTTTTTATCAATTTCCACATCAACGGGTACATTCTCTTTTTCATTTTGTTTTAGAAAGCCACTATAAATTACCAAACACCATTTTATAATTTCATAATCATAAAACACTCTCATTCTATATACACTTACATCACCTTCAAATATTATGGCAAACATTCCAAAAAACCCAAACTATCCCTCCAATCCATACGGTTATCAATGGAAACCATTCGGTTGGAACCAAAACAACCCAAACATCCCAGCCATACGAAATTCATTTGGTAATCCTTTTGGTTATCGTACAACTCAAGCTTCACAAACACTATTTACCCAACCAAGGTACGGTTCATATGACACATATTTGGAGTGGAAGGCTACTCAAGACGAGGTGCCTACGTCCACATCGAGACGCCAAAGAGGTGAAGGACAAGAGAAGATGGTTGGGGAAGACGACCCATCACAAAGAAATAATAGAAAGCCAGTTCCAAATCAAAACACGTGGTCTCCAACTGACGAGCTACGATTGACACAAAGTTGGATAACAGTTTCTGAAATATTAATATTTTTCTAAACTAATAATGCAATTTTTTTATTTGATTTAATGTTTAATTCATTTTATTATTTTAAACTAATTTAAAATAATGTTATTTCATTTTAGAAAACCGAACAAACTTTGAATTGAATACTGAACCACTCCTCAAGTACTCTATTTGAACTAAACTTCGAACTAATTACTTATGACTACTCTCAATGCTTTAATATACATTACGAAAGAATGCAACGTACCAGGTAGCAAAATATCGACTTCAAGACCTCTAAAAACGACAACTTAAAAATTACAATCACCAATGTTATGAAAATATTGTTTGAAAGCGAGGTCAATCATGTTTGACTTCTAAGTCTTTCTCGTAATTGAAAAACCATGTTAGAATTGATAAAAGTATAAGATAGATAATCTGATATTGTATTAATCTTTGTTATTACAAATTAAATTGATACAATCTGAAAATTGGATTTATACAATCTGACTTAGTTTTCTTTTATACAATACATGTTCTAACAACTAATTCTAGTATGAGGTATGGCTCCATTTAACTTTTGGAACCAACTTGTTATAAAAGGAAGATCTTCTATTCTAGGAAATGATGAGAAGAACTTTCTCGAATCCTAAAGTCAAACTACCAAGTATGGTAATTTGACTTTCGTTGACTGACTTGTTATTTGTATTATTTGTTATTTGTATTCTAACACTCTCTCTCAAGTTGAATAGTGGGGTTTCCAATATTCAACTAGTTGAGAACTTCGCTGAAGAATCTTCCATTTACTGATTTGGTGAGAATGTCGGCTAGCTGGTCTTCTGATCTGATTGATGGAAGAGAAATAATTTCGCCATCTAATTTTTCTCTGTTAAAAGGTCTATCAACTTCAACATGCTTAGTTCTGTCATGTTGTACAGGATTTTATGAGATGGCAATGACTGCTTCGTTGTCGGAGAAAATTTGAGTGGCTTCTTTTGGAGGGAATCCGATTTGAAATCCAAATTTAACAACCATATACACAGTACACATACATTGCACAATTTGTTAAATCAAAGAAATTTATCATAGTTTAGACGAAATTGATTCGAGTACTTTCATTTAAAAATGAACTGTTTTATGTGTGTAGGAAATATAGTACCCGAAACAATATTTGATTACCAAATAAATAAATTTATCATAGAAGAAATACATATGATTAAGATATTCATACCTGAGTTGAAACAAAAAGGATATTCATCAATACGTCAATACGTGATGAGCCGAGGCCCGTGTTTAACACGGTTCCCTTAAAATAGTTCCGCCGTCTACTCGACGTCTGTTTCCCAGGGTACAACTGCCGAAGCAGTAGTACTGCCGGACTTGAACACATGCCTGAAAAGGTTGTAACAAACCTAGTACAAGACTAAGCTTCCAAATGAACTCGTGTGTGTTTTCAATAGAGTTGTTCTATTTTTCTCATCTCTTAGCTCTCTAATCATACGAAAACTTGAAGAAAATAGTCTCTTATTTATATAGATGGAAGAGGGATTATCAAAAGACTTCTTTAATGACCATAAACCATAGTTTTGATGTTAATGAAATAGAAGTTAAATCTTATAAGTTACATCACAATAAATGGTCATATTTATTTGCAACAAATGACAAACAATCAATTTTAATTCAAAACTCTTAATTTTCCAACAGTAATTCATTAGGTTTTGGTGTTCGACGAAAATTTTATTTTTTAAAATTTTCCGAAATTTTATGGAAATCTTGATATCTTCATGATGATGAAGATGAAGGTTTGGTATTTGAAGGTTTGAATATGTATGTGTTCGGTTTGAAGATAGGTAAGAACATTCATCGATATTCATATGATCTCATTCGTTTTGTTGAAGGTTAGGTTATTGATACCAATTGAAGGACCCTTGCATACATGAATATTTTTTATTTTTATTTTTTTCGAAAAGGGAAGAAATATATTAAACAAGGCAAATTCATCAAAATGATGAAGAAACCGAATAGAGATACAAGATTAGAAGAAGCTAAGCACAACAACCTCATGAATGCTAGAGAGAAATTGTCAACTGATTAAAGTATATTCCACGGCTTTCTTAAATACATTACATAACGGTGATTAATGTTAGTGAGTAAAGGATGCTTGGTGTTCTACTGTAATAGGAGTATATTGTTATGTTTAGTTGACAAGAATTGTGATAATTTGTAAATTAATGAACATGAAAAAACCCTTATTGGCTTCAAAGTATCAACAAAAAGATTAAGTCAGTTTTTTTTTTTAACGGCCAGATTAGTTGGTTAGACACACTCACACGTTACGAGGAAACCCACTCTCGAATCCCCGGAGGAGAATCGATTTTATCTGTGGCCCCACACACCCAGAAGATGACGTAGGTACCCGTCAGTATTTGTGGGAAACACCCCCCCCCCCACCCCCACCCCCCCCACCACAAAGAATCGAACCTGCGCCAGAAGCGAGGCCTATCCCGGGAGGTGGCCATCCGGGCTAACACCGGATGGTTAAAAGATTAAGTCAGCTGATTGTGAGCCAATCAATTTATTTATATAAATAAACTTAAATCTTATCCGATTCTATTCTAGTTCTAGAAATAAATAAGAACAAACAATTCCAAACAATATCTTATTTAGCAGTTGTGTAATCTTGTTCCGTTTTCCTTGAATTGACATGTTACCAAACTGACCATAATTGCTCCAAAACTAGAAAGAATGAAAAAGTTGAAGAGAATATAACAAATTGAAAGGTTATAATTTGCCACCTGTTTAAGTACACAAAATTTAAAGTGTATGGACAATTCTGCCCCCCAATACTATATACACCTCTATGTTGATGTTGATAGGTCGAACATAACTAAAACTATATTAGTGGTAATATATTCATATCATATGCTCCGTTCGTCACATTATAAGTTATAACTATCATGTTTTACCCTTTTATTTTTACTTTTACATTAATTAATTGTTTATGACGTATAAACTTTAATGAAACTTATATAAATATTATTTAATTTAAAATATGCTTTATTGATTTAAATTTAATCAACTATTATACACATAAACTTAAACTCATAATTAAAAATATAAAATTTTAAAAGTTAAAATAGAACACTTATAATTGAATTTTTTTTAGAATCCCTAGTATTATTTACTTCGTATAAGGATGCGTTTGATAAAACTGAATAACCGCTTTATAATGTGAATGATTCAAAGACAACTGAATAAAGTTGCTTATAAATGACATAACATGTTTGAGAATCATTTTAACCCAATAATGTGAATGATATAAAACACTTTATTAACCTTTGACATAAATAAAAATGATAATACAGTTGTTTAATGAGTATGCTTGTTATAATTTAAAAAATAACATAAAATTATGTGTTTAGTTGTTAAGAGATAATAGTAATGAATGTTGTACCCTCCGTTATTCAGATGTCAGAAATTAACGCGTTGAACATTGAATGGTGGATAGTTCAACATTAAGCGTTGAATCATTCAATTAAGAGGTAAACAAACGTATCCTAACACTCTCTTCCGGAGATTAATTTTGAAGAGAAAAGAAAGTAAACAAAGAGAAACAAAAAAAAAAAAAATAGTGTTATCGAGATTTATTTTGATGGAAAAAGAAATAAACTAGAGAGAAAATTTATTTAATTTTCTTCCAATTTTTTCTTCCAAATTGAAAGAATTTCATTCTCTTCTCTTTCCTTTTTTTTTCTTTCTTTTCTTCCTTTTTTTTTATAATTAATCTCGAAGAGAGCATAAGTTTCATATGGACATAATTACGCTAATCGTCTCTAAAGTTTACCGTTTATTTCATCTTGAACCTTAGAGTTTACTTTTTATATGCTAACCTTTAATGTTTTTATTTGATTTCAAATTCGGCTCTAGAACTAACTGTCGTTATGTCATCTTCGTTAGTTTGTGTCATGTGCTTTACATACGAGGGTATAATAGTCACGTGACACAAACTAACGAAGATGATATAACAATATTTAGTTTTAGGGATGAATTTAAAATCAAATAAAAATTTTAGGAGTTAGCATGGAAGAATTAATTTTAAGATTCACGATTAAATAAAAGGTAAACTTTAAAGACGATTGAAGTAATTAAGTTTTTCATATGTTAATGTTAAGTTATTGACTATTGAAAATGGATGATGATATGCACACAACTCTTTTTTATTATGTACACAATCAACATGTTTTACAGTTTTATATTGTACAATACTATAAAACATATTAATTGTGTACATAACAAAAAAAAAAAAAAAAAAAAAAAAAGTTGTGTATGTCACTCCTCGTTGAAAATTAGATGGATACATGGTATACATCGTCAAATTAGCATTTCAGTGATGTGTCAAAATCATGGCCAAAACTGAAAACTTGAGTACCCCCCCCCCCCCCCCCCCCCCCCCCCCCCCCCCAAAAACCCCAAACAACCCACTCTCTCTTAACAAATCCTGAAACCTTTTTAGAGAGAGACTTTAAAAAGAAACTTGATTCAACCTTAAAATTAAAACCCCAACAAAATCTTGTAATAAAGTTTCAATCTTGATATAATACCCACAAAATGAAAGAACATGATGAATCTAATTGGTTCTCAAAGTGGGAAGAACAACTCCCAAAACCAGAAGAACTCGTATCTATTTCTCAAACCCTAATCACACCTGATCTTGCAATCGCTTTTGATATTGGTACTTCCAACAACCCAAACAACAACCACCACCTCCTCCGACAACCGCCGTCGATTTCAACGCCGTCATCTCAACCCAATTCCGGTGAATTTGATTCATCTGAGCTTGGTGGTGATGAACCTGCAAGAACCCTAAAACGACCTCGCTTAGTATGGACCCCACAACTACATAAAAGATTTGTGGATGCAGTTGCTCATTTGGGTATTAAAAATGCTGTTCCTAAAACCATAATGCAGCTCATGAGTGTTGATGGTTTGACCCGCGAAAACGTTGCAAGTCATTTGCAAAAATACAGACTTTATTTGAAAAGAATGCAGGGTTTGTCTTCGGGTAATGGTGGCGGATACGGGTCGGGTGGGGACTCTGCTACGGATCATTTGTTTGCAAGTTCCCCTGTACCACCACATTTTTTGCATCAGTCTCATGTAAATTCGGATAATTTCTTGCCGTATATGCCTGCTGCTGTACTTCAACAGCAGCATCAGCATCAACAGATGGTGGCTGCTACAGGGCATCATCATCAGCAGCAGCAACAACAACAGCATTTGCATAGGCAATATGGGTCGGCGATTTTGGGTAGACAATCGGGTCAAGGTGTTCATAGGGTTGGGACTCCAATTCATGGTTCTTATGTGGATGATTTGGAATCTGGGAAAGAGAAAAAGGCATTGACTTTGTTTCCAGTTGGGGATGATTGAATCATTCATTATTGGGTAATAATTTCTTGATCTTTGTTATCTATCTAAATCATGTTTATGAAATTGAGCCTACCTTTTATGTGATAGTTATTAGTGTTGGGTCTTTTTAAAAGGGTTGATCCATCTTTAGATGTTTAAGTTGTGTTTTATGTAATCGGGTTGAAGTTATGTTCTAATGAGGTTTTAGGGGATGCAATTTGGGCACAAAACAGCTATGCCAATTGAGGTAACTAGCATATTTGAGCTAAATTGAAACTGAGTTATTTGTGGTTGGGATTAGCCTAGTGACCTTGATAAAAGTCCCTACGCTACGACGAATTATTAAATGTATATCTGTACATGATGATTATGGGGAATTTGCTACTAGGAGATTTAGTTGTACTAAGGTGAAGTAATTGAGGATCTTGATGATGGTGAAGACAAACGATGACTAAAAACGTCGTCTTTGAATGAATAAGAGGACCAAGGATGGCACCATTCGCCCCCCATATGGCATTGAAACTAAACTATAAATGAGGCATTATACTTTTCTTGTTTTACTAGTATATGTTAGATGTTAAAGACGACTTTTGTTTTACTATTTTATTATGTTATAAGGCTGACATAAAAATTTTCATAAATGTTAAGTGTCTCTTTATTAGGTAATTAACATGTTATCTATGATGAATAGGGTGCTCATGAAATGTTGTAACCCGAATAACCTCCCAATTCAAATATATTCCAATTCAAATATATTTGTTTTAACTGGTTATTTGGGTTTAGATTGGGTATAGGTTTTAACTAATATCTTAATATGGTTATTAGTTCGTACCCGCCCTTGTGGTTATTGGTTCGTACCCGCCCTTGTAGCCTAGTGGTACGCCCAACACCTTGTGTGTTGTATGGGGGAGGGAGGTGTACCTCCCTCCCTTAAAACATTTACTTAACATTCCAGGGTATTTACCCGATTTATGGGTGTCCCGGGGAGGTTTTACTGACCTGTATTTCAGGATTTCAGCCCGCTCCGCCCCCTCAAGATTGTTTAAGGATCAGGTCCCTATAATGCGGTTCTGGTTTCCACCCGAAAACGCGTGTGTGCGTGGAATATGATCGGGTGGGTGGGTTATTCCCCCTTCAGTGATTCCAAATACTTGCCTTTCAAAAAAAAAAAAAAAATATGGTTATTGGTTCGGATTTGGTTATGAAATTTTGATGTCGGGTCCACCCGAAACCCGATATGATTTCAATATACTCCCTTTCTTAATATGGAATGAGGTATTAAAAGGCTAATTAACTCGATTTTGATCTCCTTCATATGAGGTTGAAACATTTACAATCTCTTCTTTATCGCAGAATATAATAAGTTAATATATGCTTTCTGTGAAATTATTGTCAACACAATTGTCGTTGTTATATTCAAATGCACCATCACTTTTTTGTGGGAAAATAAAAATTGTTGAACATTGTCCAAAAATAAATGTTAACGGATTGGTTTTACAATTTGACTTATGCTCTTTTAACTCAGTCTTACATGTTTGCTTGGTTTGGATTGGGTTTATGCATTTTCAGTTTCGGTATCGGGGATTCAAATCTTTTCTAAAAACCGAACAAACCAAATCAAATGAACTATTTAACCAATACCTGACTGTTTGAACACCTCTTGCTGTGTATCATACCCAATGTACTCTTCAAACGTTAATGTATTCATGTACATTTACTGTGTGTGTCGAATATTTAAATCACAGAATTTCATCATGGTTTTCCTACCCGGATGATATCAAACTTTTTGTTATACTTAAATTAATATAACAGTTGGTTTAGTGCTTTTCTTACATTATTATTTGCTGTTATTGAACATCCTGTTTTTAGTATGTTGAATGCACTTGCAAGTTTATTCCCACTCAGCATGCTGCTATGTCTATAATGGCTTAATAAATGAACCAGCGTCATCAAATACTTCACATGGCTCAATAATATCGCTTTATATTATTACATACTAAAAATAATAATTAGTTACCCGTTATGTCACAAGCTAGTGTGTCCATACTTTTAACTATTACTCCGTAACATTGAAACCCTATTGTAGAGTACAACAACAACAACAAAACCTAATACCACAATGAGTGGTGTATGGGGAGGTGAGATGTAGACAATCCTTCCCCTATCTGAGAATAGAAACAAGTCCTTTCTTTACCCAGAAAGTAGAGAAAGTCATCCCTCTCTCTATTCGACGAATAAAGAGATTCCTTCTGAGTGGACCTCCGGCCAATGAGTAATTTTTTTTTTTTAGTATTAAAAAAAAGTTAAAATAAAAATAAAATTGAGATGCCATGAAAATGGTAGAATCAAATTTTCATGGGTTTTAAAACCAGCCTGGGATTCACTTTAGGCTCTAAACGGCAATCAAGACGCCAATAAATCGACGCTTGTTGTTGGCCTAAAAATAGAGCCAAATAGTAGTAGTAATAGTAATAGTAATAGTAATAGTATAAGGAGTGACGGAGTAGTAATATAATAATAATAATAATAATAATAATAATAATAATAATAATAATAATAATAATAATAATAATACATATACTACTAAAATTAATAATAATAAGAGATAGTAAATAAAAATAATAGTAATATTAATAATATCAAATTACTACAACTAATACTAATAGTAATAGTAATAGCGATAATAATAATACAAATACTAATACAAATACTAATAATAATAATAATAACACTAATCGTGATCATAATAATAATAATACTAACAATAGTAATAATATACATATACATGATAAAAATCATAATCCTAATAATAATTATAGCACTAATAATAATAATAATAATAATAAAAATAATAATAATAATAACAATAATAATAATAATAACAATAGTAAAAATAATGATAATACAATTAATGACAATAATAATAATAATAATAATAATAATAATAATAATAATAATAATAATAATAATAATAATAATAATAATAATAATAATAATAATAATAATAATAAAGATAATAATAATAATAATAATAATAATAATAATAATAATAATAATAATAATAATAATAATAATAGAAAGCAACCCTACTCGACTATTCTTATTCTAGCCCTCCACGCATTTCTATCAGAAGTCATGTCCTCAGTCAACAAAAGCTCCCTCATGTCGAGCCTTATTCTATCCATCCACCTACGAGTAGGTCTACCTCTCCTCCTTACACCGTCGACCGTGAGTGCCTCGACTCTTCTAACCGGGGCAATACGTGGTCTCCTCATCACATGTCCAAATTATCGAAGCCGTTCTTCCCTTAGCTTGACAATGATGCTACTCACTCCAAGGTTATCCCTAAACACACCATTTGAAATCATATCTAGCATGGTTTTACCACACGTCCACCTAAACATCCTCATTTCTGCCACCTCAATCCTTCTCTCTTGGGCCTTCGTCATTGGCCAACATTCTGATCCGTACAACATGGCAGGTCTAATTGCCACCTTGAAGAATTTCCCTTTCAGTTTGAGCGGTATCTTCTTGTCGCACAAAACCCATTTCGCTGCTCTCCACTTCAACCAGCTAACCTTAATACGATGGGTCACGTCCTCGTCGATCCTACCCGATTTGTGGAGGACCGAGCCTAGATATCTAAATGAATCTTGAGGGTGCAAGGTCTGGTCCCCGATGTTGATATTCACTCCAACATTATGTTCATCCTCCGTCCTGACAAAATCACAACTGAGATATTTCGTCTTTTGTCTACTGATTCGTAACCCATTTTGTTCTAAGGTCTCTCTCCATAGTTCGAGTCTTCTATTAAGTTCATCATTGGATTCCGCTACAAGCACAATATTATCGGCAAAAAGGAATCAAATAAAAGGAATCAAAGTGTAGTTTTATTGCTTTCCATAGTGTACATTTGAATCACATTGTGTTCATAGGGCTGGTGCAATACCCAAAGGCTGTACTGTATTACATGGTGTTGATGGGTACCCGTCTAAGTTGGACGTCTAGGAATTCTATTTTTTTTTATATATACTTCCTGTTTTTAGTGTGGGACTGGCCGTCTAACTTGTGGGATTGACCGTCTAACTTGACTAGGATTTAGACCTCACAAAAAAAATCACCAAAGCTGCCTACCAAAGTATTGGTTTATCCTTAGACATAGAAAGACGAGGAGTAAAAAAAACGCTATGAAAAAGAAAACCTTCAAGTAGGGATGTCGATGGATGTCCGATTATCTAATATCTATCCAATAAGATCCATTCAAATGAACATAGATGATATAAATGGATGATAAGCGGATGTATATGAATATGGATGATATGAAAAGTTAGTGGATCGGATATGGATGATAATTTATCATTCACGGATATATACATTTATCACCTGAAATCACACACACACACACACACACACACACACACATATAGATATATATATATATATATATATATATATATATATATATATATATATATATATATATATATATATATATATATATATATTTACTTAAATTTAAATATATGCATACACATTTATATATCCTTATACACTTCTACACATGTACACTCTGAAGATGAAATAAAACAAAGTTGCTCTTTCTATTAATTTAATGATTTAATATTTAGTGTTTTTTTAGAATTATCAATTTATATTAACTATAATCAGTTTCAACTTTCAAAATTATAAATTAATAATACCATTACCATAAAATTAAGAAACTAAAATTTATAAATTAATACAATTATGATAAAATTAAGAAACTAATTAGACCATGAATAATGCAGCGTTTGTATACACACTCATGCTTAAGTGGGCATTACAAACGCCCCACAAACACCAGTAACGTGACGCTTGTGAGAAAAAATGGGTCGGGTGTTGGTATTGATAAAACTTCAAAATTTGAATTAAAGAAGGTGACTTCTTGTAGCTTGCTTGGTTGGGTGATGTTGGAACCGTTGGAATGGAGTTGTTGTATAGATACAAAAAAAATATTTTACTTTTTAACTATATATATATATATATATCCGTTCTATCTATTTTCATCTAAAACATACAAAATTCTATACAATATTTAACAATGTCTAACTCTAATCCAAACCAAAACGTTTTGTCAAAAGGGCCTGGTTCGCATACTAACTTTCTCGTATTCGGTAATCCGAATACATCTGGTGCTTCTTCCTTCACCACAAACGCACAACCCTACCCCAACTTACAATCTTTCTTTCCCCATCAAACTTTAAGTATGGAACAACAATTATTGATGCAACAAACAAATGGCGTTTCAACAATATCAACAACACGAAAGGAGCTCAAGAAGCACAACAACCGCAACAAACGCAAACACAAGAAATAAAGTGTAGAATATAAACCTAAAAGTCATCATCCGCTAAATGTACGACGGGCCCATCATCCTCATGTTTTACTTAAACCAACTTCTTTTGTCATTTAGGCCCATATTGACTAGGTGTATGAAACGGCGAGTTGAGAAGCCGACTCCTCTTCACGACCCTTCTATGTCTTGTAGGTTTAGGTAAGCTTAACTTACCCGACCCACAACCCGTACTGGCCACTAAGGTGTCAGAATTGTAACTATCCTCGACATCTTGCATCCTCCTACTGAGGATGCTCCTGCTCCCTTGCATCCTCTAAAGATACCCAAAATATATAAACCGTATATATATATATATATATATATATATATATATATATATATATATATATATATAAATAACATAATAAACATATTAAATAAATTTAAGAAGGAAAATACCTCATCCATAGCCTCCTTTATAGCATATAGCACAACAAGACATCGCTCATATTCCTCAATGCACTTTGTCAAGGCATCAAGTCGTTCATTGCAGTTGCAACCAGAGACATATATGGTCGATGATGGAGGTGGTGGGGTGGTGGTAGGGGTGGTTATGACCTTGGTGGTGTTGATTGGTTTGGTTCTAGTGGTTGTGTTGATTGGTCTGGTTCCAGTGGTGGTGTTGATTGGTCTGGTTCCAGTGGTGGTGTTGATTGGTCTGCTTCGAGTGGTGGTGCTGTTTGGTCAGGTTCTACTGCTGCCAGTGACTGAGCCTGATTAGCATCACGTAAGTGTTCGACAAAGTAAATAGAAGAAGCCACCCACCGCTCACTCGTTGCCTCTATTGTTGTCGGCTCCAACGTCATAGGTGGTATGTAAGCTTTCTTAACACCTTCCTGATTCATGAAGTCAAAAGAGGTTAATAAAAATAACAATCACTCTTATCTAAGGAATAATCAAACAACTACTCACCAACTCGAACAACCAGACAACCTTTTGAAATGGTTTTGCATTCTTCAGCTGCTTCCAGTATACTGCTATGGGAATCCCATTATCTTCCTTCACAGCATAAGGTTGTAGGCGTGGTTGGTGCTGGTATATCTCCCAGATTCAACTGTGTATTTATAAATGAATTTAGGAATTGTAGCAAAAGAATATAGTATATATAATATAAAACATATAATACACAGCATATATGAATTTAGACCTTAAACGCCCAAACGAACTCTCTCAATGTGTAGGCCATATCCTTAACAAGCACCCGCACGATCTGACTATCAATGTAACATCCCGTTTTTCAGTTACATGTTATTTTGGAAGCCATTTGAGTTAAGAGGTATGTAATCATATTTGTCGAACCCAAATAAATTTTGAGTTAATGTTTTAAACCTTATCATTGGAAAGTAGACCTTATTACGTTTCCAACGATATTTGATTCATCAAAAACGGAGTTACGGTCTGAAAGTTATCACCAAAACAAGTTACCAGTTCTGGGGTCTGATCGCGTCGCGATTGGGTGTATTGCGGTCGCGATTCGGGGTCTGGCAAGAGATTTTTGAACGTATTTTTGGGGGTTTTTAAAGGGGTAAAGTGGTCTTTTCACTTGTGAACATGTATATGGCTTAGGATTAGATCCAAAACTCATTCTTATCTTCATTTTCATCAATCAAACCCTGGAGAGAGAGAGAGAGAGAGAGAGAGAGAGAGAGAGAGAGAGAGAGAGAGAGAGAGAGGTGAAGGTTTCTAGTGAGAGAAAGCTTCAATGGAAGATGAAGATGGTGATTTTCACCCAATTTGAAGTTCATCTTGGCGTGTCTAGCCTCTAGGCTTCTCATTGATGCTTAAGGTAAACCACAATCCCAATTTGTTGTTAATTTCCATTCCTAGTTAGTGTTTGTGCTAGTTAGGGTTATAAACCCCATTTCTTGTGAAATTTGGGGGTTTTGAGTATTGTTAGTGTACGTAAACCCGTTTATTGTGGGTTTAGGGTTAGATGACGAATTTGGAAGTATTTATCATGGTTTGGTTGTTAAATCACTAGGTTGTAAGTGTGTTAGTGTTTTGATGTTCTTAAGAACAAGTATTGGTCAAAATGGTGTTGACTTTGATTTAGTGTGAAACTAAGTTTTGAGTCAAGTTTTGATGAATCAAGTATGTAAATACTTGGTTTGGGTGTTAACTGGTGTTTTGGATATATAATCACTACCCGTTAGTGATTATGGGCGTTTTTGTGACTTGGGTCAAAATGGGTAAATTGAATTGGGTCAAAGTTGATGATGACACTAGTTTTGGTCAAATGGATATTTAAACACTTGTGTTAAGCGTTAAATGACGATTTTGAATGTAATTACTCGTGAGAAGTAATTTTGGGCTAAAATGATACTTTAACATAAGTCAAACGTGGTCAAACGCAATATGGGTCAATATTGTACGTGTTGTGGTTTTTATGTAAATGGCGGTTTGAAATGATCACTATCTAAGTAGTAATATAGTGTCGGGACCTAGGTTGGTCTAATTAGTGTAAAGTATAATTTGGGCAAAATTGTACTTTGTAGAGTGGGTTTGAATTACCACCCGAAGTGGTAATTGCTTTGTGTCCATTAGGTGTTAAATGGGCGGGTTTTTGGCGAACAAGGCGTGATCCCTCGGCTAAGGGATGATTGTGTCGGATTCTTTTTTAGAGAATGTATATTTATGTATATATTGTGCCTATGTGTGATATAGGTGGTTACTTGCTTGGATTTGAGGATGGAGATCATGTTATACATGACTTGTGCGAGCATTCCAAGGTGAGTGGAATAATTATACTTGCATCTATATGATGTATTTACTTGTGTGGGATGCGATGTGGGTTTAAAGTTCGCGCGTACGATATCACATCGTGTTGGCATGGGATGAGAGTTTAAAGTTCGCGTGTTCGATACCTCATTATCATGTGTGGCATGGGATATGGGTTTAAAGTTCGCGTGTTCGATGCCATATAATCATGTGTGCGTGGACGTGAAGTGTGGGTTTGAAGTTCGCGTGTTCGATACCACATTTCACGTGACAGGTGGGTTTAAAGTTCGCATGTTTGATACCACTTAGGGGTTACTGATACAAGGCCTATGTACACTTTCGGTCATTCTGCGAGTACCAACGGTCATTGTGCGAGTACCGTTCCCTTGTGTGTGTGTGTTTTATGTGAGTTTTGTATTAGCATATTAAATTGTGAACTATATGCTATTGGCGATGCTAGCTTATTGTGAATTGCGGATATTTAGTTTATGCATTGTGATTGCATGGTTGTTGAATTACTAGCTCGTATGCGGTATTTGTGTATGTGTTTGCAAGTAAATAGATTATATATGTAAATGTATAATTATTACATTCACTAAGCTTTATGCTTACCCCTCTTGTTGTTTACCTTTTTACAGGTATTGTGATTGTGAAGCTAGCTAGTTGTTAGACTAGATGCGTAGGAGCGCTTGGGTTATATATATATATATATATATATACATACATATATATATATATATATATATATATATATATATATATATATATACATATATATATATATATATATATATATATATATATATATATATATATATATATATATATATATATATATATATATATATGGGGTAGCTTTTGGATATTTGGACGCAGATTGGGGATTTGGTAGTCCCTGGGATAATGCTCTTGGTGTCGGGTTGGGTTATTGAGTATTAACCCGCATTTTGTGTGATTGGATCATTATTACAAACGCTTTTGTAATGTGTCATATGTGTACCAAGGGTCATTATAAATTGTTAAACGTATCGTTATGATATTATGTTTTTGCTTAAAACAGAGTTGAAAATGTTATGTATTATGAACGCTTTAATGCGACCTAACTTAAAAAAAATAGTGCTTCGTTTTTGGTAAACGGATTCGGGTTGTTTCAAGTGGTATCAGAGCATGGTCTAAGGGATCTAGCTAACTTTGAGATAGGTGCCTAGACTTAGACTGAATTGTGAAAATATTGTGTGCGGGACTTGTAGGAATATGGGTCGCACTTGAAAAAGTTAGTGCCTTAGCATATATGTACACTATCTAGGACTTGTGTGTTGTCCAATGTGGAATTATGTGGGGCCTTGATTGTTTGAATTGGTGCATTAGATAGGTAGTGCGTAATGTAAGTAGGCGGACTTGGACGTTGTTTTAGTGATAGTCACCTAGGTTGTAGGTTGACTTGTCGTTACGATGTACACTTTATTATTATACTATATATAGTGTACGGTGTCTTAGTGATGAGTCCAGTGGTGGGGCTTGGGTACTCGAGGGTTTTGTATGGTCCAGTCTAATGACGGGACTTCGCTTGTTCGAAGGTACTATTAGTATTGTGTGAATGTTGCGTCAGTCCGGGTAAAGTACTTTGCGTGACCATGTGAAAATGGTAAGGTACGCAATTGTAATATTGACTGATCACCATTATTACGAAAGTGTATCTTGACACCAAGCATGACATGAAGAGTACCGAACGGAGGAAACGTGACATGGATGGGGTAGATTCGGGATGAATTTTTAATCTTTTATTGGTTCCTAGGATATAGTTGTCTCGGGCGATGTGCTTGTTGTCGCATCGGGTTCATTGCGAGTTGGGAAGTGTTACGGTAGATTTGGTTTTCAAAGGTGAGTGGGGGGACTCACGAGCTTGGTGCATGCTTAGTCACCCTAAGTAGTGGGTGCACTATTGAGATTATCATTGGTTGTAGTTACACATCGTAACTAGGATGACCGATTTATGTGTGCGTGTTTGTGCGACGAGGACTTGAATTCCGTAATGGAATGCGACAAGTCTAATTATTGTAGTTTGGGGTTACACTCGGTAGAGTGTGTGGTTAGAGAATCGTGTAAGGATTCTAGTTGTGAGTCGCCTTGGAATTGGCGAATCGAGGAGTCTTCGGGTCGTTAAACTCACGGGAGTGGGACCCATATGACAATGGTTGCGTTAGTGTGTTAGTGTGTTGTGGATTATAGGGTAACATTCCTAACGGAATATCCCATGTAGTTGTGGTTGTGCCGATATGTGGAAGGGTGTAAGACTTGGTGTTCCCGAGCATCTCCTTAGTGTTAAATAAAGGGCTTCGTTAGGCTATATCGTTTGGCTTTGTTGAATCGCGGGTAGCGTGTGATCTCTAGTAACTTTTGATAAGACAACAAACCGTAAGGTTTGTCGGGAAGGTATGACTTTGGGTCATTATTGTGGAGAGATGGGTGACATTCGGGTGTATGGAACCCAAAGATCGAGTTTCTAAATCTCGGTGATGGACTTAATGGTCGGTTAGGCCGTAGGTTATGATGAAGTGTTGATATTACGGTCGACGCAATTATTGTGTCGGATTGGTCACTCATCTCCATTAGAGTGAGCAATTATTGATAAAGGTTCGTTGAGTGGAAGGTCGGGTGATCTCGACTGAGAAGCACGACTAATTAAGTGGAGCGACATATGCCTAGGCTTAGAGGCGTATGTGGGACTTTGGTGGAGTTTACTTTGCGAACGATGAAGAGCTGTAGATTGTGATTTGTGGTATGAAGGTGCGATGTCGTCGCGTGTACGACATTTCAAGTGAATGAGTATGTCGGCTCTGAGAGCCTGAAGTGAATTCGTGGTGATTTGATGTTTATGACCAATGATGAGATTGATCATGTGTGTCGTGGAATGACAATTCCGCGGGATGTTATTATCTTGGCGGTGAGAGTGTGGAGCTGAATCCTAAGTAGGGGAGTTTTTACTACCTCCCGGGGAAGCTCCGGTGTTGTTAGATCAAGTGAAGTGTAAGACTTCTTATGTAAGGTGGTCGTGTAGTACCAAAGTGCGGTATGAGACCAAGTGTGAAGTTTGAGATCACGAAAGTGAGAGAATGTAACTGTCGTTGCGGGTGCTCTCGTGATGTAAATATGGGTTGGTGTGAAACTCGGATAGTACTGTCGAGCGAGTACGAGTTCGATATTGCGGTGAATGCTGTATTTTCCCTATCGGGAAACGTGATCGTGGAAATTGTCAGTGGATTATTCCACTTTATGGATGATTGTGAGGTGGGGAGTGCCGGTTCCGATTGTCTCACATAGAGACACGTGGATGTTGTTTGTTTCCGAGGATGTGTTCTCTAGTGATGTGACGCGTTGGTTGCATTGAAATGTCGAGGCCATCCTTAACGGACGGTCTAGGTAGGAGGATTCGCCCGACGTTGGTGAATATTTTTGTGGGTCGTGTGGCGAATTGAAAATTTGTTGTGATGATAATTCGCTATTGACAGGATTCTAGTATACGAATAGTTTCCATGCTAGTACTAGGAAACCGTCTTGCGTGGTTGTGTTGTAGGGTTTAGAGGAGAAACCTTGTGTCAGGTACTGATATATTTCCTAGCTCGTGGTGTATTATTTTCGTCTTAGATTAATCCAGTGACGGATGGTTGTGCGGATCGATTGATGGGAAAGTAGTGTTCCTATAGTGATTATCTTGGTGATACCGAAATTTCTTCGTTGAAGGAATAACCCGATTGTGGTGGCGGGGGAAGTTGGTTCTTGAATTAGAGAACATTCATGATTGGACGGTTTTTTGGGGTGAAAAGCAAATGCTTGCGTATAAGGGGATGTGTGACCCGTTAAGTAGTGCGTTTATGAACCGATGAAGTATGAAGTTTTAACGAGGCATGAATCCTTCTCGATATGGATTAATGTAAGACTTGGTTCACGGTGTAATGGACCTAGTAGATCGTATTGGGCGATATAGTTATAGAAGTAGATTGTTGCGAGTTGTAGCCCGAGAGAACTTATAGGGATACATGGTGTTTTTCGTATTCCCTAAATGGTGTTTTTCGGATTAACAGAAGATATTATGGATGTCGGGCTTGGTTGTGTTTCGTAGGATCATAGGACGCGGTTCTTATTGTATGTAAGGGTAAAGGCATTGAAGCACTTACCTCTTGGTAAATGATGAGGATCACAGCAACGTGAACCATGCTAAGTGGGGGAGAGTTGTAACATCACGTTGTTAAGTTTCATGCAAGATATAAGTATAAAAGTATGTTAGAATGATCGCATAAGCATTTGGTTAAGTTTGACTAAAAGTCAAACTTGGTCAAAGTCAAAGTCAACAAAAAAGTCAACGTGTTCGGGTCGGGTCTCGAACAATTTTTCTAAGTTACATAATCATATATGAGCATGTTAGAACAAGTTACATGCTAATCAGAGGTGCGTATCATAGTTAGAATTAAACGAAAAACGACAATTTTGGACAGCCCATAATGTTACGCCCGCAATGGCCTGGGTTACGGCCGCAATGGCCTAGGTTACGGCCGCAATGGCTTGGATTACGGCCGCAACTTGGGTCCTCCAGTGCTGAAATGCTTAATTTTTATAAGTGTCGAGCCAAACATCATACCAACACAAATAATGAACCGTAAACATTCAAAACGCATATCATACATCGTTGTAAAGGTAATTTAACGAGGAATACAACTAAACACATATCATCAATCAAATCCATCATTAATAACAACGAAATCCTCATCGAATGATCATTATTTAACGTTTCAAGCTCACAAATGCAATTGGTGATTCGGGAACTTAACCCACACATATAATACGCCGTTTCGTAGGTAATTACGCATACAATACAACCAAACATTTACCAACAACGCTCATTATCGTTTAAGACCTCGAATGTTCATTTCAAAACCTATCAAACCGTAACCAAGAATCACATAATCAATAATCATGTTAATGTAAGGTTTTCATGTCATCCAACATACCAAATCGAAGCATATGAAGTTAGTAACACAATTAACACATGAACTTTAACATCTAACAACATTTCATTAACCAAAATCAAGGATTAAACTAACCCATTTTTCATATTCAAGCTAGTTATTCATACAAGCAAATCAAGCAACCAAGTTATATATTCATCAACCTAATGAGCCATAGACACTAACTAACACCATTTCAAGTTTATAAATCGAATTAGAGAAATCTAGAGTTTTTAGAAAAGTTACCCAAAAGTGATGAAGTTAGTATCAAAACGTAGAGGAAGATGCAAGGATTTCAAAAGTAAAATTTGTTTTGTGATGAGCTTCCTAGATTCGAAATGGATGATGATTGAATGATGAAGATGAAAATGGTGAAAGATGGAAGTAATACTTGAAAGGAAAATTGGAAAAAGAAAATAAAATGAAATGAATGGTGGTGAAGGGCTTGACTAGTTCAACTAGTCAACTTCTTTGGTCCATTGGCAACTTTGGTCCCTCAAGTTTGAAAGCGGGTGCGTGAATTAACCAAAAGAATTATTTTAAATACGCGAGGATAAACGGGAGATGTTATAATCGAATAACGTAAATATTAAGAACGTTAGTTAATGAAAGATACGAATTTAGATAACGAAAGATATTATCTAAAAAAAAGACGGACGTTAAAATGAATTAACGGAAAAATGCGGGATGTTACATTACCTACACCTTAAAAGAAATTTCGTCCCGAAATTTAGTTGGAAATAGTAGTCGTTGTTTCTTCCTCGAGATCTTGCGTTGCCAATTCTACGAATAAGCGAAGGTACTTCCTTTCCATTTGATCTTGTCTTTCCCACGTAAACTCGGGTCCTCTTTTGGCATTCAACGAACTTTGACAATAGGAATCTTTCTTTGTTTTAAAGTTTGGTTTCATGATTCATAATTTCAACCGGTTCTCCTAGGAAGTGGTGGTTGTCATCGATAGTAAGCTCATCGAAAAGGATAACAAGTTCTTGTTTCGCAGGACACGTCTTTAAGCTTGATACACAGAATGTAGAATGAACGGGATTTGTTTGAGTTGGGAGTTCGAAACGGTAAGTAACGGGTCCAATACGCCCCAAGATTTCATAAGAATCAGAACTTCATGGACTTAACTTTCTACGTTTCCCGAAACGGATTACACATTTTCAAGGTGCGACTTTTAACATTTCGCGGTCACCCACTTGGAATTCGAGAGGTTTACGTCTAACATCAGCATAGCTCTTTTGGCAACTACGGGCCGTCTTGAGCCTTTCTTGGATTTGAACGATATTAACGGTTATTTCATGAATGGGTTCGGGCCCGGTGGTTTGCTTGTCGCATACTTCGGCCCAACGAATATGAGAATGACATTTGCGGTCATATAAAGTTTCGAAAGGAGTGGCGTTAAGATTCGAATGATAGCTATCGTTGTAAGGGGAATCAATTAAAGGCAACAATACAAGTTTGTATTATGTTTCCGTGGGTTTGAATCGTACGTTTGCCTGGTCCGTCGGTTTGTGGATGGTACGCGGTACTCTTGAAAAATTTTGTTCCCGGAGTTTCTTGCAAGGCACTCCAAATCTAGAAGTGAAACGAGCATCTCGATCCGAAACGAGGTACATTACTTTAAGGTATATTTGAACAAGTTTTCGTTTCTCAAGAAATTCACGCCGTGGAAGATTTATCGGTTTCCAAAAATGTTTGTTAGAGGAAGTTTCTTATCGGGTTCTGAAAACGTACGTTAGGACTACTCACCCTCGTGGTGAATACTAGTATAACGTGAAGAGTCTCTCCCTCCATTGAGAATTTAGAATAAAGATTTCCTTATACAGAAGTACGAGTTTAACGCGAGAGGAGTTTCACGATGTGAGCATATCAAGTATATTGTAGTTCTCGATAAAACTGTGCGAAAACGAGATAGTATACACGTATAACATATGTTTGAAGTTGAAGGAATTTGTCATTCATTCGGAAGCATAAATATGGTTCGGCAATAATCAAAGGTGTGTCCTTGGTATGGTCGTCATCGACATTCTCGGAGTTTTCGGATGTCCAACAAGAAAAATGAAGTCATGTACATGGCACATGGTGGTGATTAGGTTGATCGAGTCCAATCACCATCACGAGTCACTAGAACTTTGGTATGACTTACCATAATATAACCACATTGATCGAGTGTCATTATATTACGCTAACTCATACCTCCATTCCCATATCACTCCATAGACTAAGTTTGTGTGATCGTGAAGTTTTAAAATGAACAAAGTGTAACGACGTCTCTAACATGACTCGTATTGAATCGAAAGAATTAGTGCAACTCTTGAAGAAGCGTTTCCTGAGGGAAGTGTATAAACGATTGTTCACGTCAATGCGGTTCAAGTCAAACCATAATTTCTTTAGGTACGAAAGGAGTAACAAATTATGATAACGAGTAGTACGCAACCGTAGTGATAAGTAGTGACGACGATACTCACCTAGAGTAGTGGTGGTAGTAACAAGAAGTAGTAGATAGTGAAGAACGCCGGTGTAACATCGGTCGTGGTTAGTGATTACCATGGTGGTGAGAACTTCACAGCGCTCGTGGATAGTAAGCTGAGACGGTGGTGAATAACAACCGAGGAGACAGAGTTCCCGAACTAGTATAACTAATGAAGTCGTCGTCATCCTTACGTGTATGAATCTTGAATTTACGTGTGTTACCAGAAAGTGACAGAATACGGATTCGTATGATGAAAGTTTGGTACAATTATGGGGTTCACCTAAGAAAGGTTTAAGTATAATGCACAAGTAGTCAAGTAAGTGCTATCTATAGCAAATGCAAGTCAGAATGCAATGGTTAACTATTCGGTTGTAGTCTAGATTCACTAATGCGTCCTAATGACTCTGTCAGACACACTAATGCATATCCTAGTTCCCTACAACCAACGCTCTGATACCATCTGTAACGACCCAGCAAAAACGTCATTGACGGCGTCGTTAACTTAGGTCCCGTTACGTGGTCGTAGTCCCTAAATGAGACGCGTTTGACCAAAATTATGTCGCATTCATTTGAGACGTAAAAGACTTACAAAGTTTAGTTTACCAAACAGTTCGACAACAAGTTAAGTTTAGAAAAGTATAAAGTATAATTGAGATAACTTGCGACATAATAAGTTGAAAATCACGGTTGCTATAAATAGCGTAAGTATGTATGCTTTAAGTTTGAATCCAAAGGTGCTATCACTAGCGTATGCATGTATGCTTGACCCCAAACAAGTAATCAAAGTATGCGGAAGCATGTATCAAGTAGCCAAGTATGAACCTGAGAAACATGTAGAAAACTGTCAACGAAAAACGTTGGTGAAATTTTAGGTGTATTTGTAAAGTATGTTTTTGAACCACAAGATTTAGTATAAAGTGATTATCAAAGCGTATACATCCCAAAAGATGTTGTTTGTATCACGAGAACCCAATTACCAAAGCTTAACTGAATCTTACCTCTGCATAATAGTGTTAGAACCTACACTATATACCGAAAATACGTTTCATCCGTCCGGATGAGGGTTCGTCAAACCCGTATGGCCACACAACATAAGTTCTCGCTTACACCCTACAAGTGTAACTAATGATAATTGGACTTGAGAATTTTTGTTCTAACTCGTATATATCTTTGCTTCCGTAATTGTGTTCAAAGTATAAAAGTATAAACCGTATATGTTTCTCATCCCATGATTTAAAAGTATAAAAGTTGTTGAAAAGATGGGACTATGATCTCACCGTAGTTGCACGCCAAAGTATTTAAAATTAAACGTTGTGCACATGAAAGTTGCTTAGCCTTGACCTAAACAATTAAGTTATATCAATTAACTGTTATGACACAAGGTCGGGCGAAATGTGTTCAATTAGTCCTATGGCTCGTTACGACTTGATTATATATAGCATGTGAATCACGTTGTCAAGTTTCATGTAAGATATAAGTATAAAAACATGTTAGAATGATCGCATAAGCATTTGGTTAAGTATGACTAAAAGTCAAACTTGATCAAAGTCAAAGTCAACAAAAAAGTCAACATGTTCGGGTCGGGTCTCGAACAATTTTTCTAAGTTACATAATCATATATGAGCATGTTAGAACAAGTTACATGTTAATCGGAGGTGCGTAGCATAGTTAGAATTAAACGAAAAACGACAATTTTGGACAGCCCATAATGTTACGGCCGCAATGGCCTGGGTTACGGCCGCAATAGCCTGGGTTACGGACGCAATGGCTTGGATTACGGCCGCAACTTGGGTCCTCCAGGTGCTGAAATGCTGAATTTTTCTAAGTGTCGAGCCAAACTTCATACCAACACAAATAATGAACCGTAAACATTCAAAACGCATATCATACATCGTTGGAAAGGTAATTTAACAAGGAATACAACTAAACACATATCATCAATCAAATCCATCATTAACAACAACGAAATCCTCATCGAATGATCATTATTTAACGTTTCAAGCTCACAAATGCAATTGGTGATTCGGGAACTTAACCCACACATATAATACGCCGTTTCGTAGGTAATTACGCATACAATACAACCAAACATTTACCAACAATGATCATTATCGTTTAAGACCTCGAATGTTCATTTCAAAACCTATCAAACCCTAACCAAGAATCACAAAATCAATAATCATGTTAATGTAAGGTTTTCATGTCATCCAACATACCAAATCGAAGCATATGAAGTTAGTAACACAATTAACACATGAACTTTAACATCTAACAACATTTCATTAACCAAAATCAAGGATTAAACTAATCCATTTTTCATATTCAAGCTAGTTATTCATACAAGCAAATCAAGCAACAAATTATATATTCATCAACCTAATGAGCCATAGACACTAACTAACACCATTTCAAGTTTATAAATCGAATTAGAGAAATCTATAGTTTTTAGAAAAGTTACCCAAAAGTGATGAAGTTAGTATCAAAACATAGAGGAAGATGCAAGGATTTCAAAAGTACAATTTGTTTTGTGATGAGCTTCCTGGATTCGAAATGGATGATGATTGAATGATGAAGATGAAAATGGTGAAAGATGGAAGTAATACTTGAAAGGAAAATTGGAAAAAGAAAATAAAATGAAATGAATGGTGGTGAAGGGCTTGACTAGTTCAACTAGTCAACTTCTTTGGTCCATCGGTAACTTTGGTCCCTCAAGTTTGAAAGCGGGTGCGTGAATTAACTAAACAAATTATTTTAAATACGCGAGGATAAACGGGAGATGTTATAATCGAATAATGGAAATATTAAGAACGTTAGTTAATGAAAGATACGAATTTAGATAACGAAAGAAATTATCTAAAAAAAAGACGGACGTTAAAATGAATTAACGGAAAAATGCGGGATGTTACTGTAGGAGCGCTTGGGCTCGATAGGGTAGCTTTTGGATATTTGGGCGCGGATTGGGGATTTGGTAGTCCCTGAGATTATGCTTTTGGTGTCGGGTTGGGTTATTGAGTATTAACCCGCATTTTCTATGATTGGGTCATTATTGCAAATGCTTTTGTAATGTGTCATTTGTGTACCAAGGGTCATTATAAATTGTTAAACGTATCGTTATGATATTATGTTTTTGCTTAAAACAGAGTTGAAAATGTTATGTATTATGAATGCTTTAATGAGACATAAGAAAAAAATAGTGCTTCGTTTTTGGTAAACGGATTCGGGTTGTTTCAATCAACCTCGTTTTCCCTATTCCAAGGGTTTGCTAGAGATTGTAAGTAAAATCCCATAAACATAACCCCATGGATAATGGCCCCAACTGTAACATCCCGCATTTTTCCGTTAAATTTATTTTTAACGCCGTCTTTTTTTAGATAATATCTTTCGTTATCTAAATTCGTATCTTTCATCAACCAACCTTCTTAATATTTCCGTTATTCGATTATAACATCTCCCATTTATTCTCGCGTATTTAAATTTATTCGTTTGGTTAATTCACGCACCCGCTTTTAAACTCGAGGGACTAAAGTTGCCAAGGGACCAAACTAGTTGACTAGGTCAACTAGTCAATCCCTCCTCCTCCACTCATTCATTCAACCTCCCTTCTTCTCTTTTTCTCTCTAGTTGCAAGAACACCCATTTCACCCAAATCCTTAATTCATCATCTAAATCCGATTTAGGAGTCTAACATCAAAACAAATTGTACTTTTGTGATCCTTGCATCATCCTCTTCAATTTGGTACCAATTTCACTACTTGGGGTAAGGTTTCTAAAAACTCTAGATTTCTCTAAATTCGTTTTATAGACTTGAAATTGTGTTAGTTAGTGTCTATGGCTCGAGTCTAGCATGATTATGTGATTTATTTGCTCGATCTTGTTGTTTTGCATAAACTAGCATGAACTTGAAATGGGTGTGCTTAATCTTTGATTTTGGTTGAGTAAATGTTGTTTAAATGATAAAGTTCATGTATTAAAAGTGTTACTAGCATCATTAGCTTCGTTTTGGTATGTTGGTTGACTTAGAAAAACTTCATAAACAAAAATTGATGAATTCTTGATTCTTGGTTAGGGTTTGATGAACTTTAAAACGAAATTTTGATGCATTGAATGCTTGTTAATGTTGTTTGTAAGTGTTTAGTTGTATTGTATGTTTAATTATCTTCGAAACGGCGTATCGTATGTATAAATTGGATTCCCGAATCATGAAATGCATTTTATGAAATTGAAACTTGGATAATGAACTTTTAACGATCATTCGACGGGGATTTTGTTATTGAAAACAATGAATTGGATTGATGATATGTGTTTAGTTGTATTACTCGTCAAAATACCTTTCCAACGATGTAAGATACATGTTTTAATTGTTTACGGTTCGTTATTTGTGAATTGGTGATTTTCGGTTCGAGACTTAGACATTTGAAGCATACCAGGAATCAGACCCAGGGTAGTGTCGCGACGCGACCATCCCTTGTCGCGACGCGGCATTTGCCGTGTCTGAGGGTCTGTTTAACTTGGCACTTATACGAAAAATTCTAACCATGCTACGCACCTCCGATTAACATGCAACTTGTTTAAACATGCTCATATATGATTAATTAGCTCAGAAAAATAGTCCGAGACCCGACCCGAACGTGTTGACTTTTTCGTTGACTTTGACTTGACTAAGTTTGACTTTTAGTCAAACTTAACCAAAAACTTATGCAATCGTTCTAATCTTCTTGTATACTTGATTCTTGCATGAAACTTGACAACTTGATTCACTTGCTATATAATCGAGTCGTAATGAGCCATATGACTAATTGAACAACTTTGACCAGCCGTGTTTACCATTATTGATACAACCTATTGTTTAGGTCGAGACTAGCATTCATTCTTGTACACGTTTACTTTGCGAAGTACTTTTACATTTGTGCACTCAAGGTGAATCATAGTCCCACCTTTTCAACAACTTTTATACTTTATATAATGGGATGAGAAACATATACGGCTATACTTTTATACATTGAACACAAGTACGAAAAACAAACATTCCACGTATGAGTTAGAACGAAAATCCTCAATTCAATTATCATTAGTTACACTTGTAGGGTGTAAGCGAGTAATTATGTTGTGTGGCCATACGGGTTTGACGAACCCTCATTCGGACGGTTCGCTACCGTTAGCGAATTAAATATAATTTTATCGGTATAGTGTATGTTTTAACACTATGGATTCAGAGGTAACATTCAGTTAAGCCTTGATAATTGGGTGCTCATGATACAAACAACATCTTTGGAATGCAAACGATTTGGATAATCAACTTATACTAAATCTTGTGGTTCAAAAACAACGTTTACAAATACACCTATGATTTCACCAACGTTTTTCGTTGACAGTTTTCTATATGTTTCTCAGGTTCATACTTGGCTATTTGATACATGCTCTCGCACACTTTGATTACTTGCTTGGGGTCAAGCATACATGCATACGCTAGTGATAGCACATTTGGATTCAAACTTAATGTTTACATGCATACACTATGGATAACATTCGTGATTTTCAACTTATATTATGTCGCAAGTTATTTCATTTTACTTAATAACTTTTGTAAACTTATACTCGTTGTCGAACCGTTTGGTAACTTAAAACTTTGCAAGTCATGCACGTTTCAAATGAATGCGACATAATTTTGGTAAAACGCATCTCATTTAGGGACTATGACTACGTAACGGGACCTAAGTTAACGGCGCCGTCAATGGCGATTTTGTCGGGTCGTTACACCAACCATTTAAATCCTCGATCAAATGTAGATAAGCATCATCAACCTTGTAATACGACTGCTTACCCATAAACACCATCTCTACAATGACAATAATAGCCAGCCTGACATGATCCTCATCAGTAATCGATAACTTCTCATCCTTAAAACAGGCATTGACATCACCTACGGTCAAATTCCTATTGGCGTCACGTTTGTCGAAACACCGAACTCTAATAGGAGGATTTGTGGTACTAACATCCGGAGGGATGTAATGGTTCATGTCGGTAATGGCACCGAATCTAAATCATGTCATCAAACAAAACTCTCGTCTATGGAACCGCACATGATGGTTACGGGACAACGCTAACCAAATGTCACCTTATTCACATGCAAGCGCATTAGCTATAGTGGGCCGTCTACGCTTCTTTTGAAGCATCATGTGTACATAGCTCGTTTCGTTTTCTAGAGACTGGATATCTAACCATGGCCCAAAAACCGTTCCTTCAAATATAGCATGTTGTGTTTCTGTCAACTGAAATGATATGCTTCTGATTCTAGCCAAACTATTCTTCCGTGTAAGTGTAGCCGGTAAATATTTTTCTGAAAACAAACCATAAATCAAGCAGTCAACCAACATAACAAATAAACTGTTAGCAGCACGCACCAAGAACCACAGTCGCAATCGTGATGCATGGTGCGTTGGGAGTATCGAGCAAATAACAGTTTCTCTTGATTTTTATTCAGTCAAACAACAAATCTAAGGGTAAACAATTTGAACAACAAATGACCACTACTTACCATACATATATATTATATACAACCAACGCATACTAACCAACAACAGTATATATATATATATATATATATATATATATATATATATATATATATATATATATATATATATATATATATATATATATATATATATATATGTGTGTGTGTGTGTGTGTGTGTGTGTGTGTGTGTGTTCGACGAAATTTCTATAACATATAATAAATTGAAAACTTAGAAAAGTGGGTTTACTTTATTGTTGGCCATTATAGATGTTCTTCAATTGTCAAACTTGTTTATTAGCAACTTATATACCTCCGATTGTAAGGATTTTCGCTAGGTGAAAGTGGGTTTCATGGTGCGTGTTGCGTGTTAATAGGGATAAAAGGGTAGTATGTTGAATGTTAACTACGATCAATAGTTGAAGAACGAAAAATACTGATGAACCAAACGAATTTTGGAAAATCGCCGTTACGTGCATGTTTTATCTGTTTGTGTGCGTGTGAATTTTAAAAGTGAAATAGGCGCCTAAGTAAACGTCAAACACGCACCATGCGTGTATATGGCTGATTAGTGCGTAATTAGTTACCAACTGCTTGCTTCTACTTCACTTCTAGTTCACTGTTGTTAGGGAATCCTAACATTTCTTGATCTTATCCTATGCAACACGCATGGTGGTGCGTGGACACTATGTGTGATGCACTTTGAGTGGTATAACAGCATAACCAGGAAGTATGCTCGGTATACACGCATCACGCATGAGCATACACGCATGATGCGTTGTGCGTGATGCGTGGACAGGGAGCGTATGTTGCAATTTCCATTTTTTAGAGCATATTGTTAAAGACTTCCGGAAATAGAGACATATTGACCAATTTCAACCTATGTTGCTTGAACTTGTAGTTCCCATTAAAATTTGTGGTAATATAATGGGTTTAATTCTCTCATAATATATTATGTTATTGTTGTTTGTAATAGTTCTAGTCATTTAGTTCTCTCGTAAAAATTAATTTTAATGTAAATATCAAGTACTTCCTACGTTCCATTATAAGTGTATCCACTATTAACTTTCGAAAATCTTTCTTTTCAATTTTGACCGCAATTTTCTTTGTTTGCATTATATATACTTGATACTTGATATACTTAGATGAATGTTTAAGATGTTAATACTTAGATGAATGTTTAAGATGTTATATTGATGAAAACATATTTAGAACCATTCCATTCTCATAATTATCATTAAATACTATTAAATACTATCTAACGCAAATAAAAATATACTAGTCAAATGATCCGTGAAATTACGGGTTTGTTTAAACGAAACAGTTTAATGATATGTTTTAGGTATTAAGTGAATGTAAATGCTAAAGTCATTTAGTTTAATGACCCGTGGAACCACAGATTTCGACTAAGAAACTTGGTCAGAATAAATGAACTACATTTATTCTTCCACCACCTTGTTCCAATTTTCACCACAATTATTATTATTTTGTCATAAAAACTACATTACAACATTTTATTGAGACATGTATTTCACATAATATGTAACATAATTAATCCCTTAAATATGACCCAGTTTTAAATAATAATAATATCTAATAATAAAGTTTGCTCTAAACATGAGTATTTATATTTTTAATAATAATTATTAGTAATAACAAATGTCTCTTTAATTTTATTTAAAAAAAAACTAAAATACAATTATTATATGAAGAGCGTACAATATGCTTCAAAGTTTGTACATGTGTTCATGAGGTGTTTTATCATAAAGTTGTATATAATATATAATGTTTCAAATATTGTACAAATGGTCATGTGAGTGTTTTACCATAAAGTTGTACATATTGCTTCAAATAGTATACGTATGATCATGAAGGTATTTTATCATAAAGTTGTACATAATGCTTCATATATTATACAATTAACATGTTAATAATTTTATTTAAAATAATTAGTTATTTTAATGACATCATCAAGTTAGTTACTATAAGTACAATTTTTTTTATAGAGTATTTAGAATTAATGACATTATCTAAGTAACTTAGATTTTTTTTTTCTTTTTCTTTTTAATTTTTTCTTAACAAATGAATTAGTCTAATAATGACATTATCATTTTAGCATTTTAATAGAAACTATAGATAAAGTTAAAGTTAAAGTTAAAGTTAAAAAAAAATTTGAAAAGTTAATATTGGACAATTATTAAAGGACGGAGGAACTATGTGTACCCCCTCCATCCCAAATCCATTTGTCCTCAACAAAAACACAGAGTTTAAAAAAGTCTAAGTTTTCACTTTTCAATTTTACTTCTTACTACAAGTTTTCTCACAAGGAGTAATAGCCATATCAGCATCACATCAGCACTTCATCACCATGACTAACCCATGACTAAACACTATCAACGTAACATACTTCCTCACAATAAATTATAATTACAATTTAATATTATTAAAAATACTTTTATTTTTATTAAAATTATATTTATAATTATAATTATTAATTATTAAATTACATCTAATTTAAAACTCAAAAATTAAAGTGATGACATACTAAAAAGATAAAATATAATAAAGATTTAATAAACGTACCTCGTAAATCATTCTTTCCATTTTCATTACAATTTAAGACTAATGAATAAAACAGATAATTTTTTTGAAAAAACAAGAAAAAATAAAATAACTAATCATGGTCCCATCGTTCTCGTATCAGTGTGAGAAAGAAAAGAAGTGGGGCGAATTGGGCAAGGCGGAGCAGGGTGGCCGGTAGGGCGACTTCGTGTCATCAGCGCCCTGTAGGGCGGAGGTCAGGATGACAAGAAGCACGGAAGCGTTGGGAGCAATCTTATGGACGTGGAAACTTAATTTAGTACAATCAAAAAAGAATATTGGCTTATGAAGTGATATGGAGTGAGTATTTGTATTTTGTTCGTCTTTTGGTACTAGGGTCTCATTAGGATTAACCAGATAAATGGCGAATCGCGTGTTGCGCCGGTTCCATTTAGATAGACGTTGCCTAATTGTGTTGATAATACCAGAATATGTTATACACAAAACGGCTACGTATGTTTACGAACCCCGCGCGTAGCTACGGTTTGGACTAATTGTATTACATATATCAAGTATTTTTTAAATTTACGATATTACACAAAACTTTTTCATTCTCGGTAGATAAAATTAAATGAATTGTACAATTCTTTTAAGAATAAAAGTAACCGCGAGTTTAATTTTAGAAAAATTGTTAGTCCTTTCAGCAAGATAAAAGTACTCGGGGGAATAGTCATATATAATTAATATTATAATAATTATATTTGCATGTTCATAAATAATTTCAGAACTTAAACTGTAAATTTAAATCACTTCTATATTTATTGCTAAAAAGCAAAGCTCCGTTAGTGCGTCGAAGCTCCGTTTCGAATATAATTTTATTACGTTTAGTTAGTAAAATTCTTTCGAGTTAAATGGTGATGACGGTTAAACCTAACTCGCGGCGAATACAAAGATAAATACGTTCAATAATATTGGTGGGTTTTGCTTGGTGGAGTTTTTATTAGATGGAGAATTTACCTGTGATACTCCTACATTTACTTTTTATAACCCTGAAAAATTACACATAACTCAAGTGTGAAAGGTTAAACTGTAAATTAGAAGGGAAAAACAAAAAAATAAAATAAAATGTCGTTTTGACAAATTTGATGAAGCAAACGACAGATTTATATGCACCTATCAGTATATATAGAAAGAAATTTATAACCCTGAAAAATTACACTTAATACCCACGAGTGAGAGGTTAAGCTGTAAATTTGAAGAAAAAAATAAAATAAAATAAAATGTCCTTTTTGACCGATTTGATGAAGCAAATGATAAATTTCTAGCTAAGCACCTATTAGTATATATATAAATAAATTTTCTGGTGACATGCATGGACAATATTGGACTATTAGTACTTATTTTTAGGAGACTACGTTGATCGTAATAAGCAGAGCATCGAAACATGCAATATGTCTTCTTTTAGCTTACAAGATAAAGTACATGGACATATTCTTTCTTTTCAGGGGACACCATGAATGTGCTTCCATTAATCTAACATGTGGAATCTATGTGAATGCATAACATGCAAGGTTCAATGTTCAATATGTGGAAGACTTTTAATATATTACTGCTTCAAATGTATGCCTGTTTCCGCTCTTATTGATGAAAAGATTCTTTGCATGCATGGTGGTTTGTCTCTTGACCTAAATCACTTGGACCACATACGAATATATATAACCCACCCTGTTGTTGTTCTAGATAAGGGACTCGTTTTTTTATTTGTTATGGGCGGATCCAGATAGACATATGGACGGATGGGGCGAGAATGATAGGGTTTTGTGATATATTTTTGGGGCTGACATGGTTGTAGAACCTCTTGAGAAGCATGATCTTGGATTTTTTTTTTTTTTTTAAATAGTAACATTTGAAAGGGGAATTAGAGAAATGGTTTTTCAAAGTTGAAAATTATAGAAATAGGTAAAGTGAGATTTCAAATACCGGTTTGTAGTTTTTTTTAATACAAACCGACATTTGAAATGCCGGTTTGTAACCACGTTGCCCTAATACTCAAAGCTTTTCTAGTATCCTGACCCACTCTGAAAATCGGCATTTGAAATGACGGTTTGCACCCCTGATTTTTACAGTTTTTTTCGAGTTTTTCAGACTATTATTACTGTTTTTCAGACTATTATTACTGCAAGGCTGCAACCCTATCATATCAATACTAAATGTGTGGGAATGAGTGTAGTTTCAGTTATATCGGATTGTAGTTTTGAGTTTGCATTCACATTACAAACGGTCCCTCAAATTCGCCTATATTTACACAACGACCCCTCAAGTTTACACTTTCTCAGGGGTTAAAAGTGTAAATATTTATTACAATCAATTTGAGTTTGAATTTGCAGATATATCTTTTATTTATAGAGTTAAACTGGAATCAATTATTCTCAAAACCATTACATGTTTCTTCAATTACTTAAACACTAAAACACCTTATATTACTAAAACACCTTATATTCATCACATAGAATGGCTGAATTTCGTGAATTTATGATTCATTTTATTTGGGGGTGGTGGAATTACATTTCAAAATAGGTGGTTAACTGGTGATAAAACATTACTTAGAACCACTTTTCCACTATACCAAAAGATTAATTGCATGAAATTAAATGAAATGGCTTATAAATATGTGGGTGTTAATCCAAGAACACATACGTTGAAGATGATTATGTGGAATGAGTACTTTGGCAATGCGTGTGCGACTGAAATTTACGACGATAATTCTTTGGAATCAATGTATATTTTGGCTGGTCAAAATCCACAATACATTGGTCAAATTAAAATTCAGTTTGAGCAAGTCTTTTAGACACAACGATCCGGTTTTGTAGATCAGTTACAAAGTTTAATTCAATCTTCTCAAGTTACACAAACCGAGGGCGGTAGTGCATCCACATCTCAATCTGGAGGTGTTTTTGTAGATGAAGATGAAGTGGTGGCTGAAGAACAAAATGAAAAAGTTGATTCTGATGATGGTATGTCTTATAGTGTTGAAGGAGATATATCTGAAGATGATCAAAACGTGGTCGAGAGGTCGATCCAACTTCTCGTGAGCCATCCTTTCGAGTTTCTTAATATTGAAAAAGATTATGATCGACCTGCGTTCGATGAGGATAACGGGCTAGGATGGAATTGTTATAAAAACGACGATGTACTTAGAAGACGAATGGTTTTTAGACATAAGGAAGAATTTGTATCCGCTGTTTGGAACTGGACGATTGTTATAATAGCAGGCCAAGTTATTATAAAGCAATTTGTTACACAAACAGTCCTCATTACAATGGTCCAAATCAAATTAGACAATGTCCTTGGATGGTAGCTGCTACAATGAAAAATAAAGATCGTGTGTGCAAGATTACAAAATGGATTGATGGACACATTTGATATAGAAACGTGCAAGGTAACAACAATCGTTGCTTCACCTCCAGTATAATTGCTACTGACATCACCAAGTATTCTTAATTATAACAAGATTTAAACACTACAAATAAGCACACAAATAACGAGCAACTAGGACCCGATCATCATAGCACCTTACATGTAGGAATTCATTTCAAGTTCGTCCCAAGAGAGTAGGCTAATTTGAATATCGAAAACTAACAATCGTCCTAGGTTTGATTGGGGGTTTTGATTGATTTTGACTAACAACTAAAACTTGTAACAATAAGCAAATAACTAAATATCCACCCTGATGCTTGGATTGCCCCGTTTTATCCCAATTGCTATCATATTTGTTGTTGAACTAGTAAACGTTTAATATCAATACTAAACCTCAATCAAGTTACACCTTACAAATTCACATAAGCAGTGTATTGCAAAATTAAGTTTGACCATGAGAAGTTGTTGAGATTATGCTTGGATTAAAATCACTTAAAATCTCTTAGTAATCAAAATCACTTAAGAAAATTAAGCACCACTAGTTTTGACTAAAAACACTTTGAAAACCAATTCAATTAGGGGACACAATCACTTGTAATCCCTTCCTTGATTGTCTAGCTCATGCAAACATGTTGAAGTATAAATTGAATCTCATTTGAAATCACTTAGAAATGATCAACAACTCATATAATCAAAGTTAAGTTCAAAACAATAACTAGCAATGGATCATTAGCTAACTCAATAACAATTACTCAATTTTTTCATTCAAACAACAATTACTCATTTAATTTGGGGCAAACCCTTACATTAGAGTTTCATAGATAAGCAAACACAATCAAATTAGCCAATCATGGCTATGCTAGCACTAATCAAAGATAAAATAACACTAATAAGCTTCATATATCAATATTACAAGTATTCCAATGAAAGCAATAAAGAGAAAGGTGGAGATTACAACCCAAATGGAAATATGATGTAGATCTAACACTAAACTTGCTTTAACTTGAGCTTAATCCTCCAAATTAGCGTTAATCCTCTACTAGATGATGAAATTAGGGTTTTTAGGGTAAAAATCGAGGTAAAAAGTGCAGATCTCTTTAAAACCTAATACCATTTTCTATTTACAGCTTGAAAGTTTCTGCCCTAAAACAGCGTAAATGCACCGTATATGGTGATGATGCACCGCATTTGTTTATTGTCAAGAGGTGCACCGCATATCCTTAGTGATGCACCGCATTTGCTTGGTTAAGGATGAATGCGCCGCATTTGATGACGCATGCGGTACATTTTTGTACATGTAAAGATTCTGCCACTGAGAGGGTCTGTTTTACACTGTAGATGCGCTGCGTTTTCCAATTTGGTGCGCTGCATTTGCTGATTTCCTGCATTTCCTTGGTTTTTGCCATTTTGGTTCACTTTTTGGCCAAACTTGGTCAATTTTACACCAAGTAGTGATCTCTAGCCTTAAACTATCAATTTGATCAAATGCAACCCTTCCGAACTCAATATGAAATGTCTCGTTCTTATTGATTAAAAACGTTCCATATTAATTGATTTCGTTGCGAGGTTTTGACCTCTATATGAGACGTTTTTCAAAGACTGCATTCATTTTAAAACAAACCATAACCTTTATTTCATAAATAAAGGTTTAAAAAGCTTTAAGTAGATTATCAAATAATGATAATCTAAAATATCATGTTTACACACGACCATTACATAATGGTTTACAATACAAATATGTTACATCGAAATCAGTTTCTTGAATGCAGTTTTTACACAATATCATACAAACATGGACTCCAAATCTTGTCCTTATTTTAGTATGCAACAGCGGAAGCTCTTAGTATTCACCTGAGAATAAACATGCTTTAAACGTCAACAAAAATGTTGGTGAGTTATAGGTTTAACCTATATATATCAAATCGTAACAATAGACCACAAGATTTCATATTTCAATACACATCCCATACATAGAGATAAAAATCATTCATATGGTGAACACCTGGTAACCGACATTAACAAGATGCATATATAAGAATATCCCCATCATTCCGGGACACCCTTCGGATATGATATAAATTTCGAAGTACTAAAGCATCCGGTACTTTGGATGGGGTTTGTTAGGCCCAATAGATCTATCTTTAGGATTCGCGTCAATTAGGGTGTCTGTTCCCTAATTCTTAGATTACCAGACTTAATAAAAAGGGTCATATTCGATTTCGATAATTCAACCATAGAATGTAGTTTCACGTACTTGTGTCTATTTTGTAAATCATTTATAAAACCTGCATGTATTCTCATCCCAAAAATATTAGATTTTAAAAGTGGGACTATAACTCACTTTCACAGATTTTTACTTCGTCGGGAAGTAAGACTTGACCACTGGTTGATTCACGAACCTATAACAATATATACATATATATCAAAGTATGTTCAAAATATATTTACAACACTTTTAATATATTTTGATGTTTTAAGTTTATTAAGTCAGCTGTCCTCGTTAGTAACCTACAACTTGTTGTCCACAGTTAGATGTACAGAAATAAATCGATAAATATTATCTTGAATCAATCCACGACCCAGTGTATACGTATCTCAGTATTGATCACAACTCAAACTATATATATTTTGGAATCAACCTCAACCCTGTATAGCTAACTCCAACATTCACATATAGAGTGTCTATGGTTGTTCCGAAATATATATAGATGTGTCGACATGATAGGTCGAAACATTTTATACGTGTCTATGGTATCTCAAGATTACATAATATACAATACAAGTTGATTAAGTTATGGTTGGAATAGATTTATTACCAATTTTCACGTAGCTAAAATGAGAAAAATTATCCAATCTTGTTTTACCCATAACTTCTTCATTTTAAATCCGTTTTGAGTGAATCAAATTGCTATGGTTTCATATTGAACTCTATTTTATGAATCTAAATAGAAAAAGTATAGGTTTATAGTCAGAAAAATAAGTTACAAGTCGTTTTTGTAAAGGTAGTCATTTCAGTCGAAAGAACGACGTCTAGATGACCATTTTAGAAAACATACTTCCACTTTGAGTTTAACCATAATTTTTGGATATAGTTTCATGTTCATAATAAAAATCATTTTCCCAGAATAACAACTTTTAAATCAAAGTTTATCATAGTTTTTAATTAACTAACCCAAAACAGCCCGCGGTGTTACTACGACGGCGTAAATCCGATTTTACGGTGTTTTTCGTGTTTCCAGGTTTTAAATCATTAAGTTAGCATATCATATAGATATATAACATGTGTTTAGTTGATTTTAAAAGTCAAGTTAGAAGGATTAACTTTTATTTGCGAACAAGTTTAGAATTAACTAAACTATGTTCTAGTGATTACAAGTTTAAACCTTCGAATAAGATAGCTTTATATGTATGAATCGAATGATGTTATGAACATCATTACTACCTCAAGTTCCTTGGATAAACCTACTGGAAATTAGAAAAATAGATCTAGCTTCAAAGGATCCTTGGATGGCTTGAAAGTTCTTGAAGCAGAATCATGACACGAAAACAATTTCAAGTAAGATTTCCACTCGAAATAAGATTGTTATAGTTATAGAAATTGAATTAAAGTTTGAATATGATTATTACCTTGTATTAGAAAGATAACCTACTGTAAGTAACAAAGGTTTCTTGATCTTGGATGATTACTTGGAATGGATTTAGAAAACTTGGAAGTAAACATGCAATCTTGGAAGTATTCTTGATTTTATGAAACTAGAACTTTTGGAATTTATGAAGAACACTTAGAACTTGAAGATAGAACTTGAGAGAGATCAATTAGATGAAGAAAATTGAAGAATGAAAGTGTTTGTAGGTATTTTTGGTCGTTGGTGTATGGATTAGATATAAAGGATATGTAATTTTGTTTTCATGTAAATAAGTCATGAATGATTACTCATATTTTTTTAATTTTATGAGATATTTCATGCTAGTTGCCAAATGATGGTTCCCACATGTGTTAGGTGACTCACATGGGCTGCTAAGAGCTGATCATTGGAGTGTATATACCAATAGTACATACATCTAAAAGCTGTGTATTGTACGAGTACGAATACGGGTGCATACGAGTAGAATTGTTGATGAAACTGAACGAGGATGTAATTGTAAACATTTTTGTTAAGTAGAAGTATTTTGATAAGTGTATTAAAGTCTTTCAAAAGTTTATGAATACATATTAAAATACTACATGTATATACATTTTAACTGAGTCGTTAAGTCATCGTTAACATAATTAACCAAGTGTATCAATATCTTAATATGATTCATATGTACCTAGTAAGACGTTGTTATAACGATAATCGTTATATATATCGTTTTCGAGTTTCTTAAATTAGTAGTCTCATTTTTATGTATATAACTCATTGTTAAAATACCTAATGAGATACATACTTATAATAAAATCATGTTAACTATATATATAACCATATATATGTCATCGTATAGTTTTTACAAGTTTTTACGTTCGTGAATCACCGGTCAACTTGGGTGGTCAATTGTCTATATGAAACCTATTTCAATTAATCAAGTCTTAACAAGTTTGATTGCTTAACATGTTGGAAACACTTAATCATGTAAATAACAATTTCATTTAATATATATATAAACATGGAAAAGTTCGGGTCACTACAGTACCTACCCGTTAAATAAATTTCGTCCCGAAATTTTAAGCAGTTGGAGGTGTTGACGTATCTTCTGGAAATAAATGCGGGTATTTCTTCTTCATCTGATCTTCACGCTCCCAGGTGAACTCGGGTCCTCTACGAGCATTCCATCGAACCTTAACAATTGGTATCTTATTTTGTTTAAGTCTCTTAACCTCACGATCCATTATTTCGACGGGTTCTTCAATGAATTGAAGTTTTTCATTGATTTGGATTTCGTCCAACGGAATAGTGAGATCTTCTTTAGCAAAACATTTCTTCAAATTTGAGACGTGGAAAGTGTTATGTACAGCCGCGAGTTGTTGAGGTAGCTCCAGTTGGTAAGCTACTGGTCCGACACGATCTATAATCTTGAATGGTCCAATGTACCTTGGATTTAGTTTCCCCCGTTTACCAAATCGAACAACGCCTTTCCAAGGTGAAACCTTAAGCATGACCATTTCTCCAATTTCAAACTCTATATCTTTTCTTTTACTGTCCGCGTAGCTCTTTTGTCGACTCTGGGCGGTTTTCAATCTTTGTTGAATTTGGATGATTTTCTCGGTAGTTTCTTGTATTATCTCCGGACCCGTAATCTGTCTATCCCCCACTTCACTCCAACAAATCGAAGACCTGCACTTTCTACCATAAAGTGCTTCAAACGGCGCCATCTCAATGCTTGAATGGTAGCTGTTGTTGTAGGAAAATTCTGCTAACGGTAGATGTCGATCCCAACTGTTTCCGAAATCAATAACACAAGCTCGTAGCATGTCTTCAAGCATTTGTATCGTCCTTTAGCTCTACCCATCAGTTTGTGGATGATAGGCAGTACTCATGTCTAGACGAGTTCCCAATGCTTGCTGTAATGTCTGCCAGAATCTTGAAATAAATCTGCCATCCCTATCAGAGATAATAGAGATTGGTATTCTATGTCTGGAGACGACTTCCTTCAAATACAGTCGTGCTAACTTCTCCATCTTGTCATCTTCTCTTATTGGTAGGAAGTGTGCTGACTTGGTGAGACGATCAACTATTACCCAAATAGTATCATAACCACTTGCAGTCCTTGGCAATTTAGTAATGAAATCCATGGTAATGTTTTCCCATTTCCATTCCGGGATTTCAGGTTGTTGTAGTAGACCTGATGGTTTCTGATGTTCAGCTTTGACCTTAGAACACGTCAAACATTCTCCTACATATTTAGCAATATCGGCTTTCATACCTGGCCACCAAAAATGTTTCTTAAGATCCTTGTACATCTTCCCCGTTCCAGGATGTATTGAGTATCTTGTTTTATGAGCTTCTCTAAGTACCATTTCTCTCATATCTCCAAATTTTGGTACCCAAATTCTTTCAGCCCTATACCGGGTTCCGTCTTCCCGAATATTAAGATGCTTCTCTGATCCTTTGGGTATTTCATCCTTTAAATTTCCCTCTTTTAAAACTCCTTGTTGCGCCTCCTTTATTTGAGTAGTAAGGTTAGTGTGAATCATTATATTCATAGATTTTACTCGAATGGGTTCTCTGTCCTTTCTGCTCAAGGCGTCGGCTACCACATTTGCCTTCCCCGGGTGGTAACGAATCTCAAAGTCGTAATCATTCAACAATTCAATCCACCTACGCTGCCTCATATTCAGTTGTTTCTGATTAAATATGTGTTGAAGACTTTTGTGGTCGGTATATATAATACTTTTGACCCCATATAAGTAGTGCCTCCAAGTCTTTAATGCAAAAACAACCGCGCCTAATTCCAAATCATGCGTCGTATAATTTTGCTCGTGAATCTTCAATTGTCTAGACGCATAAGCAATCACCTTCGTCCGTTGCATTAATACACAACCGAGACCTTGCTTTGATGCGTCAAAATAAATCACAAAATCATCATTCCCTTCAGGCAATGACAATATAGGTGCCGTAGTTAGCTTTTTCTTCAATAATTGAAACGCCTTCTCTTGTTCATCCTTCCATTCAAATTTCTTCCCTTTATGCGTTAATGCAGTCAAGGATTTTACTATTTTGGAGAAATCTTGGATGAATCTTCTGTAGTAACCAGCCAATCCTAAAAATTGACGTATATACTTCGGAGTTTTTGGGGTTTCCCACTTTTCAACGGTTTCGATCTTTGCCGGGTCCACCTGGATACCTTCTTTGTTCACTATGTGACCGAGGAATTGAACTTCTTCCAACCAAAATGCACACTTTGAAAACTTAGCGTACAGTTTTTCTTTCCTCAATACTTCTAGCACTTTTCTCAAATGTTCTTCGTGCTCTTGATCATTCTTTGAGTAAATAAGTATGTCATCGATGAAAACAATGACAAACTTGTCAAGATATGGCCCACACACTCGGTTCATAAGGTCCATGAACACAGCTGGTGCGTTAGTCAATCCAAACGGCATAACCATAAACTCGTAATGACCATAACGCGTCCTAAAAGCAGTTTTTGGAATATCATCCTCCTTTACTCGCATTTGATAATATCCAGAACGTAAATCGATCTTCGAATAAACCGACGAGCCTTGTAGTTGATCAAATAAGTCGTCAATTCTCGGTAGTGGATAACGGTTTTTGATGGTAAGTTTGTTCAACTCTCTGTAGTCAATACACAACCTAAATGTACCATCCTTCTTCTTGACAAACAAAACAGGAGCTCTCCACGGTGATGTGCTTGGTCGAATGAAACCACGTTCTAAAAGTTCTTGTAATTGACTTTGCAGTTCTTTCATCTCGCTGGGTGCGAGTCTGTAAGGAGCACGAGCTATTGGTGCAGCTCCTGGTACAAGATCTATTTGAAATTCAACGGATCGATGTGGGGGTAATCCCGATAATTCTTTTGAAAATACATCGGGAAATTCTTTTGCAACGGGAACATCATTGATGCTCTTTTCTTCAGTTTGTACTTTTTCAACGTGTGCTAGAACATCATAGCAACCTTTTCTTATTAGTTTTTGTGCCTTCAGGTTACTAATAAGATTTAACTTTGCGTTGCTCTTTTCTCCGTACACCATTAAGGGTTTTCCTTTTTCTCGTATAATGCGAATTGCATCTTTGTAACAAACGATCTCTGCTTTCACTTCTTTCAACCAGTCCATACCGATTATCACATCAAAACTCCCTAACTCTACTGGTATCAAGTCAATCTTAAATGTTTCGCTAACCAGTTTAATTTCTCGATTCCGACATATATTATCTGCTGAAATTAATTTACCATTTCCTAATTCGAGTAAAAATGTACTATCCAAAGGCGTCAATGGGCAACTTAATTTAGCACAAAAATCTCTACTCATATAGCTTCTATCCGCACCCGAATCAAATAAAACGTAAGCAGATTTATTGTCAATAAGAAACGTACCCGTAACAAGCTCCGGGTCTTCCTGTGCCTCTGCCGCATTAATATTGAAAACTCTTCCGCAGACTTGTACATTCGTGTTCTCCTGGTTCGGGCAATTTCTAATAATGTGGCCCGGTTTTCCACATTTATAACAAACTACATTGGCATAACTTGCTCTGACACTACTTGCTCCGCCATTACTCGTTCCGACACCATTTGTTCCTTTCGTTCTGTTAACCCCTGGTCCGTAGACCTCACACTTCGCCGCGCTATGACCATTTCTTTTACACTTGTTGCAAAATTTGGTGCAGAACCCCGAGTGATAACTTTCACACCTTTGGCATAGCTGCTTCTGATTATTGTTGTTGTTGCGGTTGTTATTGTTATTGGGATGATTGTTGTAGTTGCTGTTGTTGTTGTTGTTATTGTTGTTGTTGTTGTTGGGCCTTTTGTTGTAGTTGCGATTGATGTTGCGATTGTTGGGATAGTTGTTGCGATTATTTTTGTAATTGCTGTTGTTGTTGTATTGGTGATTCTTATCACCGTTTTCCTCCCACTTTCTTTTGACTTGCTTCACATTGGCCTCTTCAGCCGTCTGTTCTTTAATTCTTTCCTCAATCTGGTTCACTAGTTTGTGAGCCATTCTACATGCCTGTTGTATGGAAGTGGGCTCGTGTGAACTTATATCTTCTTGGATTCTTTCCGGTAATCCTTTCACAAACGCGTCGATCTTCTCTTCCTCATCTTCGAACGCTCCCGGACACAATAGGCACAATTCTGTGAATCGTCTTTCGTACGTGGTAATATCAAATCCTTAGGTTCGTAACCCTCTAAGTTCTGTCTTGAGCTTATTGACCTCGGTTCTGGGACGGTACTTCTCGTTCATCAAGTGCTTGAATGCTGACCACGGTAGTGCATAAGCATCATCTTGTCCCATTTGCTCTAGATAGGTATTCCACCATGTTAACGCAGTACCTGTGAAGGTATGCGTAGCGTACTTCACTTTGTCCTCTTCAGTACACTTACTTATGGCAAACACCAATTCGACCTTCTCGGTCCACCGTTTCAATCCGATCGGTCCTTCGGTTCCATCAAATTCCAAAGGTTTGCAGGCAGTGAATTCTTTGTAGGTGCATCCTACACGATTTCCTATACTGCTAGATCTAAGGTTATTGTTGGTATGTAGCGCGGCCTGTACTTCGGCTATGTTTGAAGCAAGAAAGGCACGAAATTCCTCTTCACTCATATTCAAGGTGTGTTGAGTAGTCGGTGCCATTTCCTTCAAAATAGTCAAATAAGATGAGTTAATCATATAGAATATCAAGAGTAGTCAATAGTATTTCGTAGCGTAATATGAACTTATTTATAAAAGCTCTTTCTTCATATTAGCGTTTTATACTCTTTAATTCGGGTAGTACCTACCCGTTAAGTTCATACTTAGTAGCTAACATACCATTTCAACTACTACAAATCTATATGAAAAACTAATCACAAAAAAAAAATATATATATATCATATTCAAACCTTTATACAATAACTTGCAAACTTACAATACCGCTATTTTACATATAGCATGAAATATAGCACATAAAACTTTGATACAAAGTAGTTGCGAAGATAATTCTAGTTAATAAATAAGGCGTTCAGCAAAGGCAACAAAGACACGTAATTCATAAGTCCAGAAACAAGTCATGCATTCTGGTTTTACTAATACCACTTCCCATCCTTGGTCTTGTGGAACGTAACCGTTGTGACCGATAGTATGACAACGTGTTGTAACGTCGTCAAAAGGGCGAAGGTTACGTAATGACCAACAGTCTCGTAATAACCTAAAAACCTCATTTCTTACCCCAATTACCGACTCCGTCACTTGTGGGAACGTTTTGTTTAATAGTTGTAGCCCGATGTTTTTTTTCTCAATTTGGTGAGAAGCGAACATTACTAACCCGTAAGCATAACATGCTTCTTTATGTTGCATGTTAGCCGCTTTTTCTAAATCATGAAGTCCTATATTCGGATACATTGAGTCAAAATAATTTCTTAACCCGTTGCGTAAAATAGCATTTGGGTTCCCCGCAATATATGCGTCAAAGTAAACACATCGTAACTTATGGGTTTCCCAATGTGATATCCCCCATCTTTCAAACGAAAGCTTTTTATAAACCAAGGCATTCTTGGAACGTTCTTCGAATGTCTTACAAACTGATTTTGCCATAAATAGTTGTGCCGAGGAATTCTGACCGACTCTAGATAAGATTTCATCAATCATGTCTCCGGGTAAGTCTTCTAAAATATTGGGTTGTCTATCCATTTTGTGTTTTTATACTGTAAAATAGACAAGAGTTAGATTCATAAAAGATACTTATTAATACAAGCAATTTTTACATATATCGTAAAGCATAAGCACACTATATTACATATATTACACCGCACAAATACAACTATCTTATTCCGACTCACTCGTTTCTTCTTTTTCGAACTTGGTTCTTTTTGCTAAGTTTTTAGGGATATATGATGTTCCTCTAATACGAGCCGTCGTTTTCCACATTGGTCTAGAAAAACCTGGTGGTTTAGAGGTTCCCGGGTTATTGTTACAACTTAAGAAATACGGGTGTTGACGATACATATAAAGTTCATCGGGGTTGGAATCAGATTTATCTATTTTTATGCCCTTTCCCTTATTGTTCTCTTTTGCCTTTTTAAATTCAGTTGGGGTAATTTCTATAACATCATCGGAGTCCTCGTCGGGATCCGATTCATCGGAGAATTGGTAATCCTCCCAATATTTTGCTTCCTTGGCGGAAACACCGTTGACCATAATTAACTTTGGTCGGTTGGTTGAGGATTTTCTTCTACTTAACCGTTTTATTATTTCCCCCACTGGTTCTTCTTCCGGTTCCGATTCTTCTTCCGGTTCCGACTCTTCTTCCGGTTCCTCTTCGGGAACTTGTGAATCAGTCCACGAATCATTCCAATTTACATTTGACACTTCATTATTATTAGGTGAGTCAATGGAACTTGTTCTAGAGGTAGACATCTATCACATAATATCAAACACGTTAAGAGATTAATATATCACATAATATTCACATGTTAAAAATATATAGTTTCCAACAAAATTTGTTAAGCAATCTTTTTTTTTCTTTTTTTTTAAGTAAACACGGTCGAAGTCCAGACTCACTAATGCATCCTAACAACTCGATAAGACACACTAATGCAAAATTCTGGTTCTCTAAGACCAACGCTCAGATACCAACTGAAATGTCCCGTTCTTATTGATTAAAAACGTTCCATATTAATTGATTTCGTTGCGAGGTTTTGACCTCTATATGAGACGTTTTTCAAAGACTGCATTCATTTTTAAAACAAACCATAACCTTTATTTCATAAATAAAGGTTTAAAAAGCTTTACGTAGATTATCAAATAATGATAATCTAAAATATCATGTTTACACACGACCATTACATAATGGTTTACAATACAAATATGTTACATCGAAATCAGTTTCTTGAATGCAGTTTTTACAAAATATCATACAAACATGGACTCCAAATCTTGTCCTTATTTTAGTATGCAATAGCGGAAGCTCTTAGTATTCACCTGAGAATAAACATGCTTTAAACGTCAACAAAAATGTTGGTGAGTTATAGGTTTAACCTATATATATCAAATCGTAACAATAGACCACAAGATTTCATATTTCAATACACATCCCATACATAGAGATAAAAATCATTCATATGGTGAACACCTGGTAACCGACATTAAGAAGATGCATATATAAGAATATCCCCATCATTCCAGGACACCCTTCGGATATGATATAAATTTCGAAGTACTAAAGCATCCGGTACTTTGGATGGGGTTTGTTAGGCCCAATAGATCTATCTTTAGGATTCGCGTCAATTAGGGTGTCTGTTCCCTAATTCTTAGATTACCAGACTTAATAAAAAGGGGCATATTCGATTTCGATAATTCAACCATAGAATGTAGTTTCACGTACTTGTGTCTATTTTGTAAATCATTTATAAAACCTGCATGTATTCTCATCCCAAAAATATTAGATTTTAAAAGTGGGACTATAAATCACTTTCACAGATTTTTACTTCGTCGAGAAGTAAGACTTGGCCACTGGTTGATTCACGAACCTATAACAATATATACATATATATCAAAGTATGTTCAAAATATATTTACAACACTTTTAATATATTTTGATGTTTTAAGTTTATTAAGTCAGCTGTCCTCGTTAGTAACCTACAACTAGTTGTCCACAGTTAGATGTACAGAAATAAATCGATAAATATTATCTTGAATCAATCCACGACCCAGTGTATACGTATCTCAGTATTGATCACAACTCAAACTATATATATTTTGGAATCAACCTCAACCCTGTATAGCTAACTCCAACATTCACATATAGAGTGTCTATGGTTGTTCCGAAATATATATAGATGTGTCGACATGATAGGTCGAAACATTTTATACGTGTCTATGGTATCTCAAGATTACATAATATACAATACAAGTTGATTAAGTTATGGTTGGAATAGATTTGTTACCAATTTTCACGTAGCTAAAATGAGAAAAATTATCCAATCTTGTTTTACCCATAACTTCTTCATTTTAAATCCGTTTTGAGTGAATCAAATTGCTATGGTTTCATATTGAACTCTATTTTATGAATATAAATAGAAAAAGTATAGGTTTATAGTCAGAAAAATAAGTTACAAGTTGTTTTTGTAAAGGTAGTCATTTCAGTCGAAAGAACGACGTCTAGATGACCATTTTAGAAAACATACTTCCACTTTGAGTTTAACCATAATTTTTGGATATAGTTTCATGTTCATAATAAAAATCATTTTCCCAGAATAACAACTTTTAAATCAAAGTTTATCATAGTTTTTAATTAACTAACCCAAAACAGCCCGCGGTATTACTACGACGCCGTAAATCCGATTTTACGGTGTTTTTCGTGTTTCCAGGTTTTAAATCATTAAGTTAGCATATCATATAGATATAGAACATGTGTTTAGTTGATTTTAAAAGTCAAGTTAGAAGGATTAACTTTTATTTGCGAACAAGTTTAGAATTAACTAAACTATGTTCTAGTGATTACAAGTTCAAACCTTCGAATAAGATAGCTTTATATGTATGAATCGAATGATGTTATGAACATCATTACTACCTCAAATTCCTTGGATAAACCTACTGAAAATTAGAAAAATAGATCTAGCTTCAAAGGATCCTTGGATGGCTTGAAAGTTCTTGAAGCAGAATCATGACACGAAAACAATTTCAAGTAAGATTTCCACTCGAAATAAGATTGTTATAGTTATAGAAATTGAATTAAAGTTTAAATATGATTATTACATTTTATTAGAAAGATAACCTACTGTAAGTAACAAAGGTTTCTTGATCTTGGATGATTACTTGGAATGGATTTAGAAAACTTGGAAGTAAACTTGCAATCTTGGAAGTATTCTTGATTTTATGAAACTAGAACTTTTGGAATTTATGAAGAACACTTATAACTTGAAGATAGAACTTGAGAGAGATCAATTATATGAAGAAAATTTAAGAATGAAAGTGTTTGTAGGTGTTTTTGGTCGTTGGTGTATGGATTAGATATAAAGGATATGTAATTTTGTTTTCATGTAAATAAGTCATGAATGATTACTCATATTTTTGTAATTTTATGAGATATTTCATGCTAGTTGCCAAATGATGGTTCCCACATGTGTTAGGTGACTCACATGGGCTGCTAAGATCTGATCATTGGAGTGTATATACCAATAGTACATACATCTAAAAGCTGTGTATTGTACGAGTACGAATATGGGTGCATACGAGTAGAATTGTTGATGAAACTGAACGAGGATGTAATTGTAAGCATTTTTGTTAAGTAGAAGTATTTTGATAAGTGTCTTGAAGTCTTTCAAAAGTGTATGAATACATATTAAAACACCTCATGTATATACATTTTAACCGAGTCGTTAAGTCATCGTTAGTCGTTACATGTAAATGTTGTTTTGAAACCTTTAGGTTAACGATCTTGTTGAATGTTGTTAACCCATTGTTTATTATAACAAATGAGATGTTAAATAGTTATATTATCATGATATTATGATATATAATATATCTTAGTATGATATATATACAGTTAAATGTCGTTACAACGATAATCGTTACAAATATGTCTCGTTTCGAAATCATTAAGTTAGTAGTCTTATTTTTACATATGTATTTCATTGTTAATACACTTAATAATATATTTACTTATCATTTAACATAATTAACCAAGTGTATCAATATCTTAATATGATTCATATGTACCTAGTAAGACGTTGTTATAACGATAATCGTTATATATATCGTTTTCGAGTTTCTTAAATTAGTAGTCTCATTTTTATGTATATAACTCATTGTTAAAATACCTAATGAGATACATGCTTATAATAAAATCATGTTAACTATATATATAACCATATATATGTCATCGTATAGTTTTTACAAGTTTTAACGTTCGTGAATCACCGGTCAACTTGGGTGGTCAATTGTCTAAATGAAACCTATTTCAATTAATCAAGTCTTAACAAGTTTGATTGCTTAATATGTTGGAAACACTTAATCATGTAAATAACAATTTCATTTAATATATATATAAACATGGAAAAGTTCGGGTCACTACACAATAATCCTCCAAAAACGAGTGAAACGAGGGAGATATTGCGAGGTAAAACATGTGTAAATCTAGCAATATTAAACGCCCCATATTTAGGACTTGCTTGTCCTCAAGCAAACTCAAACCATGTAAGTAATGGAGATAGCCCCTCTATATAATAATAGCATAGAAAGAACAAGACCAAAGTGCAAGAATTGAACATAAAGAGTGATATGACCAAAATAGACGGTTTTGCTTATGCGGCGTCGTTAGGCCGCAAGGCGTCAGAATCTGCTATCAGAAGAGCAGGTAATAGTTTTAAATTTATATTTAGCTGGGCCTAAATCGTACTACTCCTTATTATAGTGAGTAAGGGAAGTATGACCTATGATCGAATTTTTAAGATATCAGTAGAATCGAACCTATAACTAAAGCTTAAGATAATCCTAAAGTGAAGGAGTAGTGGTATATTACCAAATTTTGGGATTTCTAGTTTATAAGATAAAATAAAGTATATGCGATAAAATTTGTAATTCATATAAGGTTAAAGCAAGTGCATACTATGATTTCGTTAGTTACTTTACCGAGATTATGAAATGCTGGCTCATGAATAGGTAGTGACCTTGTATTCATTACACTGGTCCTAACGCCCATGTCATAAGACATGTCACTGGGTAATGCGTTAGGCTTGAAGATTCTGAATAGACAGCAACGTCCCTGACCCTCGACGCCCATGCAGTCTGACTACAGACATACACGTTCAAACGGCTTATCCAATTGAGCAACTCAGTTGGGTGACGTATTAACATTCCACAAAGGTCTAAATTTTCTTAAGCACAATGAAGTACAAGGTATGCCATATCCGAGAGACGTGATGTGTTTCGATTCTTTCGTTAATGATTGGGTTTAAAAAGATAGTTAAGCCCTTGAAAAGAGTTCAACCATAAAGAACCCCATGGCCAAGTCGGTTTGACTTCCATGAATACGTTCGGTTATCCTAACGGTCTAATCCTTTATGTGTTTAAACAAATAGTTCCTTAATTAACTAAGAATCTGATATGACCGAAACGGACGATTTTATTCGTGCGGTATCATTGGGCCGCAAGACATCAGGATCAGCTTAATCAGGAGGGAGAACAGTGGTTTAATATTTATATTTTGTGGGGCCTAAATTTACTTTTAACTTTCTAAGGTAGAAGGTGTAAGTTAACCTAGGGTCGTACTTTTGAATGGTTTAATGAATTGAAGATCAAGTGGATAATTGTCTTTGGTTAAATTACCTAGATAAAGGATAGTAGTTGGTTTTAAGCTAATAGTCCTAATTGCCGAAAAGTAAAGAAAGTGGAACGATATCCGGAGTATGCAGATCAGGGAAATGTTGACCAAGATATCGGTTTGGGCTAGGGGAAGGTAATTATGTTTATGTTAAAGCTATGTTTAGAATGATTTAGATTTGGTTGGATGAGCTAATTACACAGACCTACTTATCTCTATACTCTCAGAGTTCTCGTGGAGTAGTGAAAAGTATGTCACTTGGTTGTATAATTGAAAGGTAACTATACCTCGGAGGTTATCCTCAGTAAGCACTAGGTTTATTAGTGAGTTGATTTCTAATACTAACCCTCGTTATCAATTTAGTTAACTGAATAACAATGTGCCGTGTTGATTGAACACTGATCACTAACGGAAGGAGTCCATCGGGTTAAGTTGACAAAATCATAAATGAAAACTAGCAACCATTTCATCATACTAATGAGATCATATCAATCTAAACATTATACATCATTACAGTTGATATACTGAAAGTAAAGTAGATAGAAACCTAATAGATACCTAAACAGTTAATATGACTTATTTCTAGGGCAACAATCAAACAAGAACATGCAGTAGGTTTGGGTCATATAGTCAAGGCACTAACTAGATCTTAACAGCTCCTAAGAAGTCTCATGTCTCAATTCCTAAGTTTTGTGTCCTAAAACCGCATTAGATACCTCTCGGGAACTCCGGCCATACCGAGTTCATAGAATCTTTAGATACAATATAACCAGGGGTCTTAATCCTATGAATTAGCTAAGTTCATATAGGTAGACAAGTCCTGATCACAACCTAGGTTAGTCAATCCTTAAGATGCTTGCATACAAATGTATCGGAATCACAAGTTCAGCATAACAACGGTAACCGTACTAATTTAACATAACTACGTTAACCCAAACTTCTATCATGGCAACATATAGATTAATTAAGCTAACATGGTAATATCGGAACGCATTATTGAACATAATGGTAACAATACATGTTTTATTAAAAAGACAAGCGTTTCGGATAAAAACCTGAAAAGGCTGAAGAAATCTGCCCGAGATCGCAGGGACTCGCCGGATATCCTCCGAAAATTAAAAGCTAAGCTAGCTACTACTAAAAACTAACTAAAAAGTTTGAAAAATATAAATTGAAGTACAAATTGAGTATGTGTTGAAATGAGTGGAAGAGGCCCTTTAAATAGATAAAGATCCAGCTGCTCTACGGCTGGCAAGCCGTATGGCAGGCCGTTTTTGGTGGCTGTTTGCTCTGGTTAACCGGATTGCATGGACCTTTGCCCAGGATGTTTGGCAGGCCATTTTTCACAATGGCAGGCCGTATGGAAAGCCATATGGCCTGCCCTGGTCAACTTCTTTCCTGGATCGTGACTTGATTTCCTTGGTCGTAACTTGTCTTTCACCGTTTTCGCTCTATATTCTTCGTTTTAGCTCCATTTTACTTGATTATTTTTGCATCGCCTTTGTAATTACTTAATCTACAAAATTAACTGAAAAAGAGATTATTTTGGCGACAAAGTTTGGAACTTTATGGAATTAGTGCTCAATATCGGGGGTAAAAACGTGACTTTTTGGCCGATATCAAATACCCCACACTTAACTTTTCTTGTCCTCAAGCAAAAAGCGGGAATATAAGGTTCTTTCTAATAGATTCTCTCTTGTCCACCCTTGGATCCTTTTATTATGCCTTTATTAGAAGTCGTCACATTTTTTGAAAGTAGTAGAAAAAGTTTCGAACTTCGATGATTTTAGTTGCTAGATTTCAAATGCGTCCATAGTGAAAAAGGCGTACTTTCCAACTCTCAGATGTAGAGTATACATGACCAGGCTTCTCACTAGCGGATCACTCATATCACTCAAGTGTTTAGGGTGCCCTAATCTAGTTGTATTGTCGCTCAGAAGCCAGTCGTGTAACATTTCTCATCATAGGCTTGGTAAAGCATCGATATCTCCACCGGTTAAGTAAGGACGGCACTGATCTTCTTCCTAGGCATTCTTTCAAGAGGAAGACGGGTTGTAATGTTTGGTTGAGAAGTTTGTGAAAAGGTGAAAAATATCCAGATCTTTTGATTTTTGAAGAGAATTGATAGATTTTGATTCTTCAGAGTATCCATTTTAGATAGAGAATGGCTTGAATTCCATGATAAGTTTCTTCAGAAGATGCGGATTTTACTAAGACTTTTGTCTTGAATTTTTCTTGGCTCTTCCGTCAATCCTTCTTTGGGCAACTTTTCGGGTTTTTCTTGCCTTTATTTTAGAGACTTTGCTCTCATAAAATTCCTTTTTTTTTCATGCCCTTTCTTCATAACTTTTGTCCTTTGTTCCTGGTGCCCAGAGAGGAATTGATAATTCACCGAAAATAGGTCTTTGACCTATCAAAAACAATCGGGGGTTCAGAATCTTTTACCAAGTGCTTTTGAAGCAAATTTTGATCGATCTATCTCTTATTTGATCTCTGGATCTTTTGAAAGGTGGTAAAGGAAGGTTAATGGATAGTGTGTTTTTGGAAATGAATTTGGGGTGAGTATTCTCTGATTCATCAACTCTTTGATGTGAGTTAGTCGGTTTAAATGCGTGGAGTAGAAACGGAAATGGATGGCTTTTGTCTTTTCTATTCAGAATGATTTTGGAAGGAGGGTCGCACCTACACCACGTATGGCGCTTACTAACCATTGCCCTCAAAATGTATGTCAAAAACAAGTTCTAACTAAAACCGAACATCGGCACGCTCATCAAATGAATTGAAAAAGTACTGTAGATTTGATGGGTCATACAGATACTTTGGGTCCAAGAGTCCTCACTTTTTGGGAGTAGGGGTCGTGCTTGGTCTTGCGTAGCCTTTTACATATTTTTTTGAAAGAAATCTTTTGACATAAATCACGAGTTTTAACTTAATCGTTCCGTTCTAGTGAATGTTCCGAAAAATGATTTCTAACAATTTTATAGAATCTTTTGGGTAAACGAGATAAAATTTTTTCGAATTTACCTAAATATTCTTTGCTAATCACTTTTTAGACAAAAGAGATTTTCAAAATTTGGCATTTTACGGTTACTAAACCTATACCCAATACCCCACACTTAGAAGAATATTGTCCCTAATGTTCTCTTGAAATAGAATATTTTAATACTTCGGTAAATTGAGGACAATATCTTCTAGAATCTCTAAGTCGGTTGCGGGGAAGACCCCACACTTAGAGATTTTAGTGCGTAATAATTGAAAGAGGTTTGAGGAAAGATTACTTCCCTACGGTCAGGTTACTCTCCTAGTGCTGGACTTTCCTATGGTCAGGCTCCTAATGCTGGAAAGGACAAGTCTCTTTGATAAAATTCTGCATGAAGAACAAAAAGAGTAGCATTTCCACTAGATATATATTTTTATACCATGCGTTAATAATAGTAAAATAATAGAAAAATAAAGTAGTCTACGGAATACTCTCCTGGCCATTTTGTGGAGCGGTGTCTGCGAAGTATCCATTGAGTCCAAACGAATCATCATTGTCCTCAAGTCTCGGCAAATACTCAAGCGGCTGTCCTGCATCCATCTCAGGGCCCAAAAGTGTTTCTAGACATAGGTCCGATGGTAACTCCAGGTGTGATAGGCTCGGGAATGGCTCCTCATCAGGGATGCTCCTGGTAATCTAAAAGACCTGGGTCATGGGTGGTTCAACCGATATAAGGACTGTGACTAAGTAGCAGCCCTCAGTTAGCTCACAAACAGGGACCGTCTCAATACTGGAGCAGGCGAAACAGCTAAAACAGGCAGCATGATAGGAGTAGCACGAACTGGGATGGCGGATGAGGCTACTGAATGAACTGAGACTGGAGTAGAGTGCCTGGGAGTAGCTGGTCGTGTTGGTGGAATACGGTGTGCTAGTATGAACGATGAAGGGCCGAAAGTACTCCGGGGCATTCCTTCAAGCTGAAGGTAGGCTCTGAAAGCTCTATATAGTCTCTGCTGGTCTCTAAGTAAGACATTTGGGTCACTCATGGTGGCTCCATAATGAATCACAATCTGTGACTCACGTGGCACTAGTGGCCCTGGATGTTCAGCGAGTCTCAAAGCTAAACGCCTGGAGCGTAGTACTGGAGGAGCTGGCGGTGCTACTCTCTGATAGGTAAACCCTGGGAGTCGTTCTCTTGCAAATGGGAATGGAATAGGAAGCTCTTGAACTTGGCATTTTGCCTGAATACATTCAAAAAACTAGTAAGTACTAAGCGCAAGTACGACGCTTAGGGTCAGTGCACAATAAAATATTTTGTAGACTGAAAATAAATTGAAATAAAAATTAAGAAATTAAAAGGATAAGCAAGGGGTGCCTCCCAAGAGCGCTTTGTTTATTAAGTCGTTACAGCTCGACTTTTTCTGGTGTATCTTCAGAATGGATCAAGGGAGAAGAGATGCTCCTCCCCGTCGTGGACTTCTATATAAGCTTTTAATCGGTGGACTTTGACTTTGAAGTTTCCAGTAGGTCCTTCTAATTCTACGGCTACGTGCGGAAAAGCGTGTATTACTTTGTATGGTCCACTCCAACTTGATCTGAATTTACCAGCGAATTTTTTGAATCGAGAATTTAAGAGTAGAACTTTATCTCCAGCAGCGAACTTTGTAGGTATCAGTTTTGCATCGTGTGTCAGTTCGTCCATTCCTTGTAGATATATGACGTGTCGTATGCTTGTTCTCTTAATTCAGCGAGTTCATTCATCTGTATCTTCCGATGCCTAGCGGTTACTGAAGGATCAAGGTTACAGGTTTTCAATGCCCAAAGAGCTTTATACTCTAGTTCAAGTGGAAGGTGACATGCTTTCCCATAGATCATGCGGTAGGGTGTAGTTCCTAGAGGATTCTTGTAAGCAATCCGAAATGCCCAAATAGCATCGTCTAGTTTCTCGGCCCATTTATTTCCATGATGGCCGATGGTGCATTCTAGAATCTTCTTGAGTACTCTGTTAGTGACTTCTGCATATCTGTTAGTCTGCGAATGCTAGGTAGTGGACATGATGTGTAAAATCAAGTCTATAATTTATAAATGGAAATACCGGGTTAAAGATTACTACACACTAACGGGCAGTGTACTCGATCGTGTAATAATATAAAATTGGTAAATCCGAGATCGTTCCAAGGACAGTTTAAGCGTGAGAATTAAGATTGCAACTAATGAAAATAAACTTAGTTAATCTATTAAAATTGAAAGTACGAGATGATGGGTTTTGTGGCTATTTAACGATTAGCCAAATCAAGGATAACTTTAACTAATAACAAGAAAGAACAATATTTTTGGTATTTTTGGTTTAAGCTTTAAAACAAACAGGAAAAATAAGATAGTTGTAAACAAATAAGAAAACAAATGTTCATCTAGACCTTTTACACCTAGTGTTAGATGCAATTAGATTAAGCTCGAATTGTGGATTAAAACATGTAAGTTTCCTAATCGGTCCACATGGAACTTCCCAGCGCATACACATCAACTAAGATTACATAGCACGGAATTCCCCGTCACTTAAGACCTCCTAGATGTGATAAGTTGGCTCAACTGATAATCGGGTTCAAATTATGACTCTACTCTCGTAGTGATCAATAACCACACCAACTCTCGTTGTGAGTGATTTACACCTAAATCGTCTATCCTTTTGAATTCAATTTACTATCGTCTCCAATTAAGCAAACAACCAATTAAGACAAACTAGTTGAAAATATATATATTAAATTGATGAACTCTCGTCCGATTAAACAAACATACAATCAATTGAATCGAAAAGAACAAGTTTCATAAGATGCATTCATGTATTCAAAACTTCAAATCAAAATACTTTTAATTCAACAATTATTGAAAATCACATCCAACACATAGGTTTATTAGCCTAGACAAACATTAAGAAATTAGCCAAAAATCATGGCAACAATAGAAATCAAACTAATAATCAAATAAGAAAACATTGTTGATAAACAATGAATCAACCTAACACGACGAATCTTGATTGATGCTTGGATTGATCCTCGTTAGCGAAATGATTGAAGCGTTAGAGTAACCCTTGGAATTCCCCAAAAGTCACTAAAAATTGTCCATTGTGCTCTGAAAATCGGCTGGAGAAAAAGATAAAACAATTAGGGAAAAACTGCTTCCTTAAATAGGTCAAGTAATCTGGCCGACCTGATTTGCATGGTGCGTAGTGCGCGACGCACATTAGTGAACAAAAGTAGTTGCACAATATCAATTGCTGGCGGGTCTCTGTTTCAGTTATAATGCGCGGTGCGCACTGCTATGCGCGGCGCGCACTTCTGCAGACAAAAATCCTTACTTGTTTTTACTAATCACATGCCCTCGTCGCACCCAAAATCAACTATAAACATATATACTGCTGTAATCTCGCCATAAACTTAATAAATCAATCAAATGAACACTTCTCGGCTCTCAAATCACAATCTCCATAATAAACGCGAATAATAACCAAAAGCGTATCCAAATGGACTAAAAATGACGGATATTGCCACGATAAATATATGAGAAATGTGCAATATCAAATCACCCCACACTAGAGTCTTGCTTGTCCTCAAACAAATCCGACTCGAAAATAATCTTCTACCAATGAATAACATCTTCATAAATGTAAGTAGAACCAACGAACAATAACCAAATGAGCAACTAGCGTGGGCACGATTTTAAGAGAACAAATCAACTATGTAACTTTCACTTGTAATACCAAAAACTCTAACATCCCCAAATATATAATCGGCCCAAAATAATAACTCGAACAAAGTGCACCAAATATGTAATCCAAATAAACGTAAGAGGATCTCGAACCTGATAATGTCTTCATAAAGATAAACCGTGGATACAAGTGGAAGCCATGAGCCGAGAAGGTGGAACCAACGAACAATACGAACCGTACGGGCTACCCCGTGATTGGTCAAGCCAATGCCTCCCACAACACCTAACAACGTGAGATGCCGGTAAGAAAATAATGTGCTTAGGAGGATACACATTACGTCCGGATATCATCGATAATCATGAGGTGATCATATAATACGTTAAGTCAATCATAAAGATTGAGGTTCATCAGGCATAAAAGCTGATATCTTACCTTTCCGGAGGTTATCCACTGGGAATCTGATCAATCCATAACAGTTTGTGTATCATGGTGCACTCCGCATTTGACTAGCAAATCTCCCTCATTGAGACAAGCTTTGACTACCAGTTTTTCTGTTTGACATTGAGGCCTGGTAGATTTCCAATCAATGTTAGCAATGACTTTTCAAGATTTTTCGTCACCCTACAACTGATTTGGACTACATATTATGACATGAGTCATCAAGTGTGTCGTTTGAAAGACTCGACTTCCTTAAGGATGGAATGGAATCATCCTATGGTGTAAAAAGTGGTCAGGTGCAATCATTGTCCTTGGTAGGAGAAACAATGAAGATTGACCTATTATAGTTTTTCGATGTAGCGCATGGCCCGGTTTTGACCATGCGATCCAATCACCGTTCATACAGTTGACACCTAACTTAGTTCAGGCGACCTACATATGAACTTAAATGAGCTCGTAGGATTTCACATTCAAAGTAATGAACGTGTTTTGGAAGTTTAAGATTTCGTCTTCCCACAGTACCTTATATCGTGATATGATATTAGTATGAAATTGTATAGTTTAAGAAGTGTGCTATACCAAGTAGAACGTACACTCAGAAGACTTTACTTCCTTAATAGGATGGAAACGATACATCCTAAAGGTAAATAAGCGGTCGAGCGCATACATTACCCTGGTTCTGAGCAATGAAGACCGCCCTTAGGGTTTTGATCTGGCGCGAGGTCTGGTTTCTGACCAAGCTATGCAATCACCACTCTCTCACGGTTTACACCTGGTTTGGTACATGTGACTTACTATTGAGTTCCCCGAACTCGTAGGATTTTATGTCCAAAATAATGAACATGTGAAACGATTTTAGCTTCTTTGAAATCACGAATTAGACCATAAAAATTTAAAAATTTCCCAAAAATGGGCTAAAACATGTTGTTTCACTCATTTCAAAGTACAAAATATCAAGCCATATGTAAACCAATACTCATGTTTCAAACACTTATTTTACCAACCCGCAAGAATTTACATCTCCAACCCACACTTGAGATCAAGTAATGTCCCCATTACTTGAGATCATAAATAGATTAAAATCGGAAGGGTGAAAGGAGAAATAAGGTAAACTTGCCAAGTAACAACCATGAATCGCGGAATGCTAGTGACAGACCGGCCTGCACTTAATGCCATTCCTCGAATGCTATCACACCAACATCATCACCAATTAACCTGTCATGAATACAAAAGAAACAAAAATACAAAAAGCAAAATATTTTTGGTTTTTTTTTTTTTGAAAAAAAAGCTTTTCAAATATTTTTGGATTTTTCAATTTTCTATAACACAAGTATACAAGCTTTACAAACATGTGCATGTTTAATATGTGGTCGTGCACTCGACTCGACCCCCATGATCTGCCTTTAGTGGGGTCTGAATCCCGCACACTTAGCTGACGGTACGAGCAAGGTTGGAGAACTCGGATCTCGGGGAGATCTCGTTTGGACTTTTCTAGGGAGATCTCGGCATCTCGGAATAATCTCGGGGAGATCTCGGACGTTGACTTTATAGTTTTTTAATAAAAATATACATAAAAACATAAATGTATGTATATTTATATACGTTTTTACGAGATTTTACAAAAATATCCGAGAAAATCTTAGAAATTACGAATTTTACAAAAAAATCTTACAAATTAACAAGAAAATTTGGGAAATGGTGACTTTGACTAAGTTTGACCAGGTTGACCGAGAAATCTCGGGTGATGAACATCTCGTCTCGGTTGCCTTCTAAAAACGAGATCTCGGGGGAGATCTCGGGGAGATCTCGGGAGATTTACAACACTGGGTACGAGAAATATGTGGAATACCTTCCACGAATAAGCAAGGTTAACCAATTGTTAACACCTCGAGAAGTAAACATAATATCCAGAATTCCTGTTGTCTCTTCCCTTAAACAATTCACACTAACCCGAATATCGGAAGACGCGTCACCCTTAAAATCAGCTTGGGATACCCGAATGTACCCCGTGTCATGCATACATAAATTGGATCGCTATAGATCATCTTCCCCATGCTATACACACTGTGAGATTCACTCGAAAATGAACTATCACTCTCCTCAATATTAACATCTTCTGGAATAAGTGTGGACCAGCTCTGAATCTCGACTATAGAACGGGATTCAACCTCTAACTTCAATTCCTTCATTTCTATAGTCGTAGGCTCATACCCATTAGCCATTAGAACAACTAACAAACCATCTTCCGCTTCCACCACAGTCTCATCTATATAACTAGATGAGCAAGAATGTAACTCGGGGAAATCCTGCAAAAGCACAGAAAGTGGATCTAAATGAGTCCGTATTTCAACAACCAGTTCGTCTTGCAATATAGATTGTGATGTTATAAGTTGCGGAGCTGGACCGGACTCTGTCACATCTGAATGTTCCGGATACAGAATTAATGGTGAATAATGATCGGTAGCAAGTTGCGTAGTAATTAAGGGACTCGAATGTTTTACGTTCGGATTCATGCAACGTTGCCAAGACCCATAAAAACACGGGCAGAAACCTTTGGCTATCATCCTCTCTTTCATAGATATGTTTTAAGTGTTAACCACAATTTCATCTACTTATTTCTCTTGGTACCCCTCATTGGTAACACTGGGAGAAGAATATAATGTGATTAGTTTCCTCCGTTCTATTCTCATTCTCTCACCCATTGTTATATTCCCGTAGTCAACCATTTTCCTGCAACTGACAAAAACAAAGAAAAGAATAAAAGCAATGACTCTAGAAGAAAAAAAATTATACTATAAAATAAAAATAATCACAAAATAGCAAACAAACTCAAATTAACAAAACTGTCCCCGGTAGCGGTGCCAAAAACTTGATGTGTAAAATCGCGTCTATAATTTATAATGGGAAATACCGGGTTAAAGATTACTACACATTAACGGGCAGTGTACCCGACCGTGCAATAGTATAAAGTTGGTAAATCCGAGATCGTTCTAAGGACAGTTTAAGGGAGAGAATTAAGATTTCAACTAATGAAAATAAACTAAGTTAATCTACTAAAATTGAAAGTACGAGATAATGGGTTTTGTGGCTATTTAACGATTAGCCAAATCAGGGATAACTTTAACTAATAACAAGAAAGAACAATATTTTTGGTATTTTTGGTTTAAGCTTTAAAGCGAACAGGAAAAATAAGATAGTTGTAATCACATAAGAGAACAAATGTTCATATAGACCTTTTGCACCTAGTGTTGGATGCAATTAGATTAAGCTCGAATTGTGGATTAAAACATGTAAGTTTCCTAATCGGTCCACCTGGAACTTCCCAGCGCAGACACATCAACTAAGATTACATAGCACGGAATTCTCCGTCACTTAAGACCTCCTAGATGTGATAAGTTGGCTCAACTGATAATCGGGTTCAAATTATGACTCTACTCTCGTAGTAATCAATAACCACACCAACTCTCGTTGTGAGTGATTTACACTTAAATCATCTATCCTTTTGAATTCAATTTACTATCGTCTCCGATTAAGCAAACAACCAACTAAGACAAACCAGTTGAAAATATATATATTAAATTGATGAGCTCTCGTCCTATCAAACAAACATACAATCAATTGAATCGAAAAGAACATGTTTCATAAGATGCATTCATGTATTCAAAACTTCAAATCAAAATACTTTTAATCCAACTATTATTGAAAATTACATCTAACACATAGGTTTATTATCCTAGACAAACATTAAGAAATTAGCCAAAATTCATGGCAACAATAGAGATCAAACTAATAATCAAATAAGAAAACATTGTTGATAAACAAGGAATCAACCTAACACGATGAATCTTGATTGATGCTCGGATTGATCCTCGTTAGCAGAATGATTAAAGCGTTAAAGTAACCTTGGAATTCCCTAACAGTCACTGAAAATTGCCCTTTGTTCTCTGAAAATTGGCTGGTGAAAAAGATAAAACAAGTAGGGAAAAACTGCTTCCTTATATAGGTCAAGTGATCTGACCAAACTGATTTGCGCGGTGAGCAAAAGAGTGCGCAGCGCACATTTGTGAACAAAAGTAGCTGCACAATATCAATTGCCGGCGGGTCTCTGTTTCAATTATAATGCGCGGTGCGCACTTCTGCAGACAAAAATCCTTACTTGTTTTTACTAATCACTTGCCCTCGTCGCACCTAAAATCAACTATAAACATATATACTGCTGTAATCTCACCATAAACTCAATAAATCAATCAAATGAACACTTCTCGACTCTCAAATCACAATCTCCATAATAAACGCGAATAATAACTAAAACCGTATCCAAATGGACTAAAAATGACGGATATTGCCATGATAAATATATGAGAAATGTGCAATATCAAATCACCTCACACTAGAGTCTTGCTTGTCCTCAAGCAAATCCGACTAAAAAATAATCTTCTACCAATGAATAACATCTTCATAAATGTAATTAGAACCAACGTACAATAACCAAATGAGCAACTAGCATGGGCACGGTTTTAAGAGAACAAATCAACCATGTAACTTCCACTTGTAATCCCAAAAACTCCAACATTTTTGGTCTATGGTGACATTTTTGAAGAGTCCTCATTGCTTGTTTCTCATCTACGTACCTCCTGATTATCTGATCATGGCAAATTCTGAACAGGTACAGATCTTCCCAGTAGTAGTACTTAGCATCCCTGAAGAACTTCCTTCTTCGAGATGTGCTCATTCCTTTCTGTACTACTCCAGCAACTAGGTAGTTGGCTATGTCAGCGTACCAAGGAGTATCAGTGAACTACGATCCTATGTTGGCTTGTCCTAAGCTTATAAGCTGTTCTTTCAAAAATTTGACTCTAATATCTTGCTCAGCAAGTTGTTCCATCCCTGGGTTCTCCAGACGACTAAGATGATCTACTGCGATGTTCTCTGCTCCTTTCTTATCTTTAATCTCAATATCGAATTCCTGAAGGAGTAAGATCCATCGTAGGAGTCTTGGTTTAGCATCTTGCTTAGTGAATAGATATTTTTGGGCTGAATGATCTGTGTAAATGTAGTTTTGGACAGGATGAGATAGGAACGGAATTTGTCGAAGGCAAAAACTACTGCTAGCAGCTCCTTTTCCGTAGTGGTGTAATTCTCTTAAGCTCCAATTAAGGTTTTGCTGGCGTAATAGATTGGATGGAAGTGCTTATCTTTCCGTTGTCCTAGTACAGCTCCAACCGTGAAATCACACGCATCACACATGATTTCGAATGGTAAGTTCCAATCAGGGGCTATCATGATGGGTGCATGTGTGAGCTGTTACTTCAGATAATTGAACGCTTGATGATGTTAAAGCGAAGGGGTACTAAATACTATAATATTTTATTAGTAATTATTATTAAATACGATACAATTTTACACAAGTTATTTATTTATTTAAAGAATGGATATACCTAAACCTTGCTACAACACTTATAGGCAGTGTACCTAATTGTAGAGTAATGTAGTTTTTAGTAAGTCCGGTTCGTTCCACAGGGAGCTAATTGAAAACGTACTATATTTTTATACAACTATATTAATATAAATATATATAATTATATATAGGTAGTATTATTATTATTATAAAAAGGGGGTTTTACCGTTTAATGACCGGTTTGTCGATTTTATATTTTTAGGTGTAAAGATAAATGACAATAATTAAAGTGCGTAAAATAAATAACGATAAATAAAATGCGATATATAAAATTGCGAGTAATAAAATGACGGTAAATAAAAGTACGATGAAATATGAAATAAAATTATTATGCTTATTTAAACTTCCGTAATCATGATGTTCGACGTGTTGATTTTAATTTATTATCATGGGTTAATTGTCCTTTGTCCTGGTTTATTCGATATGTCCATACGGTTTTTGTCCATAACGGTCCATCGGTCATAAATATAAAGTGCGAGTGTCCTTGTCAAATTAATCTTATACCCGAAGTCAAATATTCCAACTAATTGGGGATTCGAACTGTAACAAGGTTTTAATACTTAGTTTAATGAATACACCAGGTTATCGACTGCGTGCAATCCAAGGTTTTAATACTTTGTTAACAATTACACCAATTATCGTTGTATGTAATCCACTCCTGTTTTAATGAGATATGAATATTAATTTATCCAATTGATCAGTTTGAATAATCAATTACCCAACCCGAATAATTAATTAAATGATTGTAAAGGATGTCGTATAAACGTCACTAAATAGGACATTCGTAATCATTTTAATAATTATTAGATTAACTAATTTGAAGATAGGTTCGACAGATTCCAATGAGTTGTCGCTCAATTATACAATACCCCCCATCTATTAATAGTCATAGTCCAATGTCCACAAGTGTCGGTCTTTTGTCCAAACCCGAATTATGGTACAAAATCCAATAACCCCATCTTAATATTTAGCCCAACATCACGATTACTTCGATTTAAATAAGCATAATAATAACTTAGCTACGAGACATTAATTTAAAAAGGTTGAACATAACTTACAATGATTAATAATAGCGTAACATTACACGGACAGAATTTCGACTTACACCCTTACAACATTCGCTAACATACCCTTATTATTATTAAATTAAAATTATATATATATATATATATATATATATATATATATATATATATATATATATATATATATATATCGTAGAGATTGAGAGATATATTAGAAAAAGGTGTGTTTTTTCGTGCAGAATTCGATGGCTTTTATAGGCCCACATTTTACTGTGCAGCTCCGCGAGTGCGGAGCTTTTGTTCTTCCAAACTCTGCGATTGTGGAGGTTCGCATTCCAGCTCATACAAATTGGATCCTAGGCTGCCGACGTTTATTTTTATAATATATAAATATAATATATATATAATTTACATAATTAATTATATAATATATTATATTTATGTGCATAGTTGACTTGTAATTTTAGGTCCGTTGCGTCATGCATTGAAAGTTGGTTCATGTCTCGGTTCCGGATTTTCAAACGCCTTTTCGTACGATTTAATATCTAGTACTTTACGTTTCACTGCTTGTACTCTTGTCATTTTTAGGCGTTTCTCATCAATAATTTGAACCTCTTTGATTGTACTTTGTACTTTTTGGCGTTTTGGTCATTTTTGTCTTCAATTCGTCAAATCTGCCTTTTGTCTTCACCTTTTATTATTTAAACGAATATCACTTGTAAATAGAACAATTGCAACCAAAAGCTTGTCTTTCTTGAGGGATAATGCTATGAAATATATGTTCGTTTTTAGCATTATCAAATATTCTCACATTTGAGCGTTGCTTGTCCTCAAGCAATATAGAACTTTGAATAAAAACATACTTGAATCACTTCTTTATTCTTCACACTTTGTACATCAGTGATTTCAATACGGCGGTATGAACAATGATAGTAACGATGTGGTTTACAGTCCCACATGACTATGAAAATTTAGATCCTTAAAGAAATTGGATCTTTATGAAAACATTTGATCTTTTGAAAATTTAATCTAGCTTTTACCCTAGATAAGTTTTTCGGAATAACCCTTCACCGGTGTTTGCAAAATATTTTTGTGGGTTTTGTGGGTTTCAGATATTTAAAATTTTAGCTCAAAACTTATGATTTTGTGTCACCCACTTGCTAATCCTTGTATTAGAAAAGCAACACGTCCAGTATACTTGTTCCGTATATTACCTTTCGGTAAACTACCGTCCGGTTGTAAAGGAAAGCGATGAACAAGAAACTGTTAAGGCAATGTCTAATGACATGCAGTTAATCATGGTCCACAACGTGTCGGATGCAATTACTATCCTTTGTAGGAGCAATAGCAAAGATCACCCTATAGTTTTTTGATCTGGCACAAGGTCCTGTCTTCGACCATGCTATGCAACCACCGTTCTTACGGTTGACACCCAATTTGGTTCAGGTGACCTAATGAATTCCAGGTGAATTCTTAGGATTTTACGTTCAATGGTAATGAACGTATTAAAATTAGGTTTTCAGAAAACAAATCGGTTTTAATTTGATCAAAATATTTTCTCGTTCAAGCTCGAGTTTAGATATCACTTAATTCCATGAGTATGTAATTCTCAATCTTTATGGTCAATCTCAAGGATTGAGTAATATCAGACTTAAAAGCTGATTTTTAATCTTTAAGGAGATTATCCTTTCTTGGGGTTTGATTCATTAGTCTTATCAAGCTAATATGCACGGTGCCCTCCCTATTTTACGAGACAGATCCTCTCATGGTTAGGATAAGTCTGACCACTTGGCGACCCTGTTTGATGCTGAGGTCTGTGGATTTCCAGCCGATTTTCGAGAAAACTTTTCAAGGTTTTTCGTAGACTCTACAACTGGTCTGGACGACAACTTCCTGACCTAAATCAAGAAGCGCGTGTCTTTTTCGGAAGACTTTACTTCCTTTTAATGATGGAATTGATTCATCGTGTAGATCCATCTTTCTTTTAAATATATTACAGTAAATTGGGTAAAACTGATTATTATCGTCCAAAACAAAAGTACCTGCAATAATCTTGTACAAAATATGTGATATATGTTTTAAAGAACTTGGTAAATTCTTCCCACACTTAGCTTTTCTTTATTTCTTTCTTTGCCTTTTTATTCTCCTCTATTCTATTTTAAATGAATTCAAGCGTTTTGGGTTGTTTCTCAATTTATGTCATTTCTGAGATAACAATAATTTCGGTAATAAAACCTAGTTTTATCGTTCATAAATATGTATAAACATGATTTTGAATTCATTTTATTGAAAATTTTTCAAATTTTCACAAAATTTGGCAAATAAACTAAGTGTAAACCCGAGAGAATTTATAACCCTTCCCCACACTTGATATCTTGCAATGCCCTCATTTGCAAGAAATCGGTAAAAATTTAAATTCATGAGGGTGATTAGTGTAGAAAAATGATTAAAAATACCGAGTTTGCAAACATATTATTTTATATCACATTTGATATTTTACGTCTTGTCGTTAAAATTAGTAGCTTTTGCTGAACTTAATATCAGTATTTGAAAATGCGCTGTTTTACCCTGTTTTGTGCATAAGATAAACTACAAACATATACATACATATATATATATACATATATATATATATATATATATATATATATATATATATATATATATATATATATATATATATATATATATATATATTTTTTTTTTTTTTTTTATAAAATCTTTATTTATTAAAACAATTTAAATGAATAATTAAAATTTATTGTTTTAAAGCGAGTGTTTTAAAAACAAAGATTTTCGGGTTTTTTTAATTTTTTTTTGTATACTTTAGATCAATAATATTAAAAATAATGATAACAAAATTTTTAGCCCCGCCATTGGGTAAAGCAATTTCGGTTCCATGACCTAGTCTTCAACTTACGATGAATTTTAGAAATCATTTTTTAAACTTAAAGAAATAAAGTAATTTTTGTTTTTTAAAATCACACAAAAATTAAATTTAAAAATGCAAATTAATTTCATACAAAACCTACAAAACAAAAATTCAGAATGGGGGGAGAAAACTAGTTCTTTAGTGTCTGCTAGTGGAAAAGAAAAATCGGATTCCATTCTCGGAACTATACGAGAACAGAACAACTAACTCTAGACAATGTTTTCTTTTTAGAACATTTGAATCTCCCCACACTTAGGTAGCTGTGGTGTTAAAATTGTGATTAACTTCATCGTCAATTTCTTTTGGACCATAATCAACTTGCATATCTGTGACTTTTGCTTTAAGCCATTGGTCGGATTCATGTGTAATATCCACAAATTCAACTAGTTTCACATTTTCTTTAGGCGATAGATTGGATACTAACCGGTTACATAACTTAAAGTTCCCCTTGATTCTAGCATCGCGAATCCGTTTAATAAGTTTCTTCATTGAACTATTAATAACGGGGTCATTTAATTTCGTATAAACAACGGGGTTCTTTGTTATCAAGTCATCATTAGGTGTTACTTCATCTTCCCCACACTTAGGTGTTTTATTATTGTTAAGCACCACCGTTGGAGTTGGTAAAACAATATGGTTCTCATCAATTGTTTTTACTGGTTCAACGGTTTTGGTTGGTGGAGATTTAGACTTTCGACTCACAAAGGTGATCGATTTTTCACCATCACTAAGTGTCATTCTACCCTCTCTTACATCAAATAACACCCCGATGGATGCTAAGAATGGTCGACCTAAAATTAGAGGAACGTTTGGGTCCTCTTCTATGTCAATGATAATAAATTCGACTAAAAAGGTTAAATTACCTACTTGAACGGGTAGGTTGTCAGCAATTCCAACTGGGTGCTTAATGGTTTGATCAAAGAGTCGAACACTCATTTTCATTGGACTTAACTCACCTACTCCTAATCTCTTATATAATGAAAGAGGCATAACACTCACACTCGCACCTAAATCTGCTAGTGCATCATACATGACACAATCACTAAGTAGACAAGGAACAATAAATTCACCCGGATAACCCAACCTTGGTGGAGGTTTTGGTGGATCTGTCTTTACCGGGTTTACTTTTACGGTTTTTGTTTCTTGCACTTTCTTATTCTTCTTCTTCTTTCCAGAGGTATCACAAACTTTGTTACCTATTACTTGCTCATACTCAACTCCTTTTCTTAGAAATGGGATGGGTGGTCTGTATGGTGCCACCACTGGCTTTACATACTCGGGTGGTGGTGGTGGCGTAACTTCTTCATTGTTACTCACATCTAAAACCTTCCCATCTTCTGATGATGGTTTTTCAGAATTTGTTGACACCATATTAACATTCTCATTCCGAGGATTTACTTCAATATTACTCGGTAGCTTTCCTTGTTCCCTCTCACTCATCAAGCTAGCAAGAGTACCTACGTGTTTTTCTAGATTCAAAATGGAAGCTTGTTGAGTTCTTAATGACTGATCAAACCTCTCATTTGTTTGGGTTTGAGATGTAATAAATTGTGTTTGAGATTCCATTAGCTTTGCCATCATTTCTTCCAGATTTGGCTTTTTCTCTTCGGTTTGTTGTGGTGGTTTATACAAGCTAGGTCTTTGTTGATTGAAAATATTGTTTTGAGTTGGTTAGTTATTCGGACCTTGTTGGTTGTACGAGTTGTTGTTGGGTCCATTTGGATTGTAAAGAATGTTTTGATTTCGATTGAAGTTTGGCCTTGGCGGTTGATAATTATTTCCCGGCCTTTGGTTTATGTAGGAAACATTCTCACGTTGTTCCATCGTTTGCTCGATGTGATAATCTTTCATTAAGTGTGGTCCACCGCATTGCTCACAACTGATTCGTATTGCGTGAATATCTTTAGTCATCTTTTCCATTCGTCTCTCGAAAGCATCTATTTTTGCAGAAACGGAATCAAAGTCATGGCTAGAATCGGCTCTAGCCGCTTTAGATGATCTAACGATGTCTTTTTCTTGGTGCCACTCATGTGAGTAGGAGGCTGTATTATCAATAATTTTGTAAGCTTCGGTAGCGGTTTTCTTCATAATGGAACCACCAGCTGCTATATCGATGTCTTTTCGTGTAGTGATGTCGGATCCTTGATAGAATATTTATACTATTTGATAGGTGTCTAAACCATGTTGCAGACATCCTCTCAATAACTTTCCAAATCTTGTCCACGCTTCATATAGAGTTTCATTTGGCTTTTGCGTGAACGTAACAATTTCTCCTTGAAGTCTTACGGCTTTAGATGCCGGAAAGAATTGTTTAAGAAATTTCTCAACTAAAACATCCCATGTATCAATCGCCCCTTCAGGTAACGATTCTAACCAATCTTTGACTTCTCCCTTTAAAGTCCAGGGAAATAACATGAGATAGATCTGTTCATCCTCAACTTCTCCGATTTTAAATAGAGTACAGATCCTATTAAAGGTTCGAAGATGTTCGTTTGGATCTTCTTTTGGCGTACCACTATATTGGCATTGATTAGTTACCATGTGTAGAATTTGTCCCTTGATTTTATAATCTGGCGCATTAATGTCTGGCTTAATAATGGCGTGACCTTGGCCCGTGCGTGTGGCTCCCATTCGGTCTTCAACACTTAGAGGTTCTGTTACTTCCATAATTGAATTTGTTGAATCTGAATCACTAGAGGATTCTGATTTAATGGTTTCTTCCTCAACAATCTCTGGATGAGTAATTTGTGGTTTCGGAGGAATGATTATTGGTTCAGGATCTCTGAATTGTCCTTGAATATCCCCCGGGTTCTCAATTGTGAGGTCGGGTTCAAAAAATGGATTATCGGAAATTTGAATTGGAGTACTTGGTCGACTAGATGACAATTCTAAAGAAAAATCAACGGCGACAATGTTGGCTAGATGTCTTGATCGGGTTACAGGTGGTGAACGTATGAAAGGTGGTGAACGTTTTGCTTCACAGAATATCCTATTAGTTATAAAAAGATAGAAAAATTATATAAGTTATCAAATTAATAGACTTTTCTGCTTTTGCCCACGTTTCGAATAGCCAAAAGATGTAGCAGGGAGCCAGAACCCTTTAAATCGGAAGCTCACAACTCAGCCACTAACAAATCCAACTATTACTACGAAGCAGAAAATTTGGATGTCTATCAATTTAACCGCTTAAAATAATTTTTCGTTTTGAATTATTAGAGAAGAAATAGAGAAAATTCTAAGTCCTAAAAACTAGAGCGGCGAGTTTGTGTATGATGTTAATGATGTTGAGTTTTTGTTGAGTTTGTGTATGATTAGTTCATGATTAGTTCATGATGTTGAGTTTGTGTATGATGTTAATGAATCTTGTGAAGTATTTAATTGTGTTGGTGATATTGATGTCAAATTGGCCGGGTCATTTTTGAATGTTCTTGAATTTTTAGCATATTGTTGAATTGTAATGAACTTATGAAGTATGTATGCTTGATTTTCATTTGTATGGGCCTGTTGAAGTAAATTGATGGAATGGAATGCCATAATGTATGATGTTATAATAGGTCATTTGAACTAAAATTGCGAAAAATGTGTTATGATTTGTGATGAATATCATTAGAATGCAAATTTAAATGTTATGACCTATAACACAACATGCTTGAATCCTTGAGTCATAAGTTGATGCTACATTGTGAAGTTGTGATTTTCATTTTTGAAAAGTTATTAACGGGTTTATGTTGACTATAGTTGACTTTGGTTTAAAATTGTGAACATACGCTTTTGCTTAAATGAGTCATAATACTTATGAACTTGAAATGGAATGATTAAGTTCTCTTGCTACTCGGTTATGTTTTAGCTAACATTAACACAACGGTTTCTATGTTCTTTTGGTTCGGTGTTAATGTTTTGCAGGGACAGTCAAGCCGAGGAGGACTGGCAAAGAGAGGAAGGACAGCAGGTTTGGCTCCACCACGACAACCACCACCACAACAGCAACATCATTCATCATCATCGTCAGGAGGAGAAGAAGAGGAGGATCGAAATGATCCTCGAGTTTGGTTGACACAGGTTCAAAACGACGAAGACTACACAGAAACATTTGAGACGATAAACCGTAGGCCTATTAATGCCACTTGGTATTTTATCTGGGGCCCATTGGAAGAGGCGGGTATGCACCGCCATGTTTCTAACTTACTTGCCATCCCCTACGGTAGAGTAGTCACCCACGCTTGGGAGCAAGTTTTCAGCATCAACGAACCAATTTATCCGGTGCTGCTTAAAGAATTCTACTCAACTGTGCGGTTTAACAATGTCAGCGATTATTTGTCAAATGACTTTCTTCGATTTCGTTTAGGGGGTGAGTACAGGGGTATAAGTAGTTTTGAGCTATGCCGAGTTTTGGGTATTTTTGAGGAACTCACTGATACTCAGTTAGGTGAATACTTGCGGGCCTCCGATTATGTTGGCCGGCATGAATTTAGTGATGTTTCTTATTGGCAAAGGATTTGTAGGCCGAATGCGGCTACACAGTTTAGATCAAGCAGGCACAGGTACAACGAAATCGCAGCCCGGGATGATAAACTGCTTCATAGACTTATCGCATGCACTTTTAATGCGAGGGTTGAGGGTCACGAGAAAGTGAAAACGTTGGATTTATGGATTATGGACCAAATAAAGCGGGGTTGCTATACCGACATTCCTGGGTTGATCGGTAATTATTTCCTGGCCATTGCTACCGAGACACGGCAACAGAAGCCACTTCTGGGAGGCCACTACATCACCCGACTTGCTCGACATTTTAACATAGATTTCTGCAGATTACAGGAGTGTACGAACGTCATGAAACCATTAAAAAAGGTTTCTTATATTAATGCTGAAATTCTTATGAAAGATAGAAATGGGCATTTGGTACCTTTTGAGGCAGGTGGCGCAGGTGGCGCAAGTGGCAGTGGCGTGCAGCAAGAACAGCAGCAGGAAGAAGAGGCGGAAATGGAGGCACAGACTAATGTTGGTGATCAGGTTCCGTGGCATCCGTCCCAATCAAGTTGGGACAGTTTGGTTGGTAGTGTTAATAACATGAGGTTGAGCTCGAACGAACAAAGGACGCACAACAACCAAATGTGGGATAGTCAGCAACGAATGGAGCAACGCCAGATTGCTCAAGTACACAATACGGGATGGAACAGTTATGGTATTGATTGGAATAACCATAACTCAGAGTTGTTTTATTCCAACCCCGAGCAGTACTATGGAACGACACGTCTGACACCCCAATACTACACGGATCCTGAACATCCACCTCCCCCTCATCCGATTTATAACTCTACCGCTGCATTGCAGGATGCTCGGAACAGATTTGAGCAGGAATATCCACAGGGACGCCCGTACAGAGATGGTTTGGATAATTATTTTTGGCCGTATGATAACTAGGCCTGCGTGCCTTTGATCATTTTGTACTTTGTTTTGAGACAATTTAATTTGTGTGGTGTGATTTTAGACAATATTTGGTTTGTAATAACTGGCTAATTGTGTGGATTTATGAACGGTTGTGGTTGTAAAAACACCGTTCTTTTTATTATAAATTGTGTGGTTTGTTAATTTGTGCAGCATGATTGAACTTCAAAGACTGGCATTAAGTTCAGCGACATTTGATATTATGATGTGTGTATGATGATAATCACGGAATGGACGATGCTCTTATGCTGGCAGTAAGTTCAGCGGCATCCGTCTACATGTTCCACGATTTACAGGTTAAAAATTGAAAATTTCTACAATCACCCTATCGCTTTACCCTCTAAATTTAATCCTTTTTCTGATTTCATGCAATGAGGGCCTTGCATGATCTCAAGTGTGGGGTGTTTTGGGGAATAGAAATTTATCGGGAACTCGTTTCACTAAAATTAAGGCGTTTATTATAAAAATTTTAAAATTTTCAAGTAGCCTTAAAAACGATTAAAAGTCCAAAAACCATGTTATACGCATTATGATCTTAAAATCTAGAAAATAAATGTTGGTTTACATTTTAAATTATTAATAGTCTTTGAAGTTGCACTATCATTCAATTATTTGAATGAAAATCCTACTAGTTTAGTAAGCTAACTTGTAGGTCACTTGTACCAAAACGAGTGTAAACCGTGAGAGAGCGGTGATTGTATAGCGTGGTCGGAAACCAGATCTCGCGCCAGATCGAAAACCTTAAGGACGGTCCTCATTGTTTCTCCTAACAAGGACAATGTTGCGTCCGACCACTTGATATGACCAATAGGATGTATCTTTCCCATCCTCAAGGAAGTAAAGTCTTCCGAATGACACACTTACTGATTCAATTCAGAAGATGTAGCCCAGACCAGTTGTAGGGTGACAAAAACTCTTGAAAAGTCATTACTGACATCGACTGGAAATCTACCAGGCCTCAACGTCAAACAGGGAAACTGGTAGTCAAAGTTTATCTCAATGAGGGAGATTAACTAGTAAAACGGGGTGGCACCATGTATACACAAAATGTTAGTGATTTATCAGATCCCCGGAAGGATAACCTCCAGAAAGGTAAAATATCAGCTTTTAAGACTGATAAACCTCAATTTTCATGATTGATTTAACGGATTAGATGATTACCTCATAATTGTCAATGATGTCCGGACGTAATGTGTATCCTCCTAAAGCACATTATTTTCTACCGACATCTCGTAATGTTAGGTACCGTGGGAGGGATTGGCTTGACCAATAGCGGGAAACCCGCACTCATTTTTAAAAATTTAGAAAATCCGATCAAAATCGGAAAACGTGCATAGTATTAAAAACTAGCATGATATTTTCAAAACCATAAAACGTTTTCATAAGATCCTGATTTCCCTAGGGTCAAATTTTTCGGATACTTGGCTCTAATCTCCCAAAAATGTGTGTGTGTGTTTCCATTGTGTATATAGCGTGCGTGTGATTTCAATAAAAGTGTGCTATACTTAAAGCATGTGTTTCCATTGTGTATATAGCGTGAGTTGTGTTTCATATCAATGTGTGTGTTTCGTGTGCTTCGAGTGATTCATGTAATGTTTGTAATCTATATTGTGTGATTATGTTTGATATTGTTCTACTTTGTAAAGAAAGAATTGCTTGAGGACAAGCAAGGTTTAAGTGTGAGGTGTTTTGATATTGCTCAATAACATCATATATATATCGCAATATCGTGTAAAATGCTCTAGAATCGAGGATAATGAAGGCGTTTCTACAAGTGATAATCCAAGATGCGCAAATTTGTATCGGAAGAGTGATTTACAAAGAGTTTTGATGATTTATGACATTGGTTGATCCCGATACGACTTAAGGTATATTTAGTGCTCTAAAATGGTAAAACAAAGCTTCCAAGGTGTTAGGCTTCGTCCAAATAAAAGAGAATTGAAAAGAAAGCGAAATAGTGGATTTCAGCATATCTGGACGCCGTCCGGGGTTTTAGGACGCCGTCCAGCCTCTTGAAACAGGACGCCGTCCTGGATTTGAAGACGCCGTCTAGCTCTTAAGGACGGGACGCCGTCCAGCCTTTTTGGACGCCGTCCCGTAGTAGGTTTCAGCCGACTTTTGTGCTTTTTACCTACTTTCTCCACTTTAAAACTACTGTTTTGAGGGACTGTTTCATAACTTACGAACCAGAGAGTACAGAGACGATTTTTAGGAGCAAAATTGGAGAACTCCAAGCTCTTGGAAGAGGCTCAACATCAAGACATCAAAGATCAAAACCTTCATCATCCAAGAACTCCTTGTTCTTGTAGGTTATTCCTTGTTCTAAAACAATGATTTCAGTTGTTAATCTGATTGTTATGTTGTCTGTTACCATGATTGTTGGCTAGTTTCTATAATGTTTGTCCAGATTAATAACTAAGGTATTGGATGTAATCTTATTGATTGAATGTATTATGTGTGATAGATTAAAGCTTGAATTAAGAACCTTGCTTATTGCTGTTAAAATCATTTGTATCTAGTTAATTGATATGTTGTTGATAAAGAGAACTCTTGTTGATGTATCATATTGATTTACAATCAACTTGTCTTAGATTGATTGTTTACTAAACCGGGTTCTTTGATGGTTAAACATAATAGGAATGAATTGTGTAGAGCGAACGCAAAGACAATTGTTATTCAAGTCTTTGATCTAGCTAATCAACTAGTCACAAACGAAAAGGTCTAAGTAATAGGGAATCCTCACTTAGTAATTCTAGTTTGAGTACTCGCTAAAGAGAACTCTTGGCGGGTCGATTTAGGTGATTAGCATGCTTATAATAGTTATTTGATTACAAATACAAGAACCATAGTGAAAAGGGAACCCTTGATCTTGTGAATGTGTTTGCGTGTTTATTCAAGAGAACTCTTAGTGAACCTACACACATAATTATTCAATCAGGCCTTAATATCAAAACTTACATCCAATACCGAGGGTAAAATATCTAGATGAACATTTCATCTCTTTGATTTAAATCAAAACTATCTTACTTGCTTTCTTTGCATTTATTTTCATCTTATAAATTTAAAAGACCAAAAATATTGTTTTTACATTTAACCTTCTCTGATTTGGCTAAATCATTAAATGGCCACCAAAACATAAAACTTGTACCTTTAAGTTTCATTTACTTAGTTAATCATAATATAGTTTCTAATTCTAGTTTGGCTAATACAACTGTCCTTGGAACGATACACGGAACTAAACCAGTTACTATACTACTACACGATCGGGTACACTGCCCGTTAGTGTGTAGAAATCTTTAATCGGTATTTTTCCATATTATTTTATACGACAATTTATACGACACTTTTCGCACATCAAGTTTTTGGCGCCGCTGCCGGGGACAGTTTTGTGTCAAAATAGAATTATTAACTGATTTGTGATTAAGTAGTTTCTTAATTATTTTAAATTTTTAATAGTCTTTGATTTTTAAACTTATAGAATCGGTATGTTTAATAGTTTTTGTTAGTTGTGTGATTGACAGTTTATAGGTCGCATATGCCACATACCCGAAGTTCAGAATCTCCATTACTTACACCGTTTACAGAACCTGATAGAAAGCTTGGTAGGATTCCAAAAGAAGTACTTGAAATTTTTAAATCTTCATCAAAGCAAGAAACCTTTGATTCAGAATCAAGTACGACCAAGCCTCGATATTCAGACTTTGGTAAACCCGTTCAACCCCCAAATTTTGAAATGGAAGGAGAAAGACCGTTGGTACCACGACAATCAATGGCAGCAAAGATGAAAGCAACCCAGACCGGACAAGGTAGTGCTATTACTCCACCTACTGGTGAGGTAACTTTTGAAATAAAAGGACCTATTATTCAAATGATTAATAACAGGTGTCAATTTGGTGGTGGTCCGAATGAAGATGCAAACGAACATATTCGTCTCTTTCAAGAGATATGTCTTCTTTTTAAACTTAAACCAGAAACTGACCAGACCATATTATTAAGACTTTTCCCTTGGACACTTCAAGGGGAAGCACGAAGTTGGTTAGATTCATTGGCCGAGGCTACGATAGAAACGTGGGATGGTATGTTGGAAAAATTTCTTAAGAAATATTTTCCAGCATCCAAGTCCGCGAGACTCCAACACGAAATTACCCAATTCTGTCAAAAGCCGATGGAAACCCTGTACGAAGCATGGAATCGATTTTCCAAAATGCTAAGAGGTTGTCCAAACCATGGTTTGGATACCTTTCAAAAGGTCCAAATCTTTTACAAAGGTTGTGATGTAGCAACCCGAATTTCAATTGACCAAGCGGCCGGTGGTTCTCTTATGGACAAAACCGAGCAAGAGGCATATGAAATAATCGAGAAGCTAGCCGATTATTCTCATGAGTGGCATCAAGAATGCCCAATTACTCGTAATGCTCAAGTCCAAAGCGCCGGCGCCTATGATGACCTTAGTTCCCTAAGTGTTAAAATAGACGGTGTTGCTCGAACCATGGATAAAATCACCAAGGAAATTCATAGTATGAAAGTAGGTTGTGAATACTGTGGTGGTCTTCATTTAGGAAAAGATTGTGATGCCGGTTTAACAATGGCTCAAAAAGAAGAAGTGGCTTTCATAAGCCAAAGAAATAACAATCAATTTCAAGGAAGAGCCCAATTTAACCGGAACTTTAACAACTCCTACAACCCTCAAGGTCAAAATTCCAGTTACCAACAAGGGTCAAGTAGTGGGTTCCAACAACAAACTCCGGGTTTTTATCAAAAACCCCAACAGGAAGAAAAAAAGTCAAATTTGGAGAGTATGTTGGAAAAGTTGATTTCATCACAAACTCAGCTTGTCACAAACATAAACCAAACCAACGAGAAAAACGAACACCAGTTTCGAAATCAACAAGCCTCAATTCAAAATTTGGAAAAACAAATGAGTGGTTTAGCTAATTTACTTAGTGAGAGAAAACCAGGTAGTTTACCGGGCGATACAAATAAGAACCCTCGAAATGAGCACGCCAATGTTATCACCACACGGAGTGGTTTAGCATACGATGCTCCAAAAATGCCCGAAAATTCTGATTTTAGTGTTCCGTTGAACCGAAATGATAAACCGGTTAAGGAGCCGGAAAAAGTGGTTGAAAAGGAAGAACGGGAAAAACCCGTAGTGAAACCATATCAACCACCGCTCCCATACCCAAGAAAACAACAACAAGAAAGGCTAGAGGCCGAAAGGTCAAAATTCCTAGATATGTTTAAACAAATTAACATAAATATGCCTTTCATTGATGTAATCTCAGGTATGCCCAAGTATGCTAAGTTCTTAAAAGGCTTACTTACTAATCGGAAGAAAATGGAGGAACTTTCATCCGTCACCATGAATGCTAATTGTTCAGCAATTTTGATGAACAAAATACCAAAGAAATTAGCAGATCCTGGAAGTTTTACCATACCATGTCTCCTGGGAGATTTGGAATGCATTAAAGCATTAGCGGATTTAGGGGCTAGCATAAATTTAATGCCTTATTCATTATATGTTAAGCTAAACCCCGGGGTACTAAAACCAACCCGAATGGCAATTCAACTAGCTGACCGCTCTGTTAAATTCTCTCGTGGAATTTTAGAGAATATGTTGGTAAAAGTAGGTACCCTAGTATTTCCGACTGACTTTGTAATTTTGGACATGGAGGAGGACACACGTGTGCCTCTTATATTAGGTCAACCTTTCCTCATTACCGCTAGAGCTATGATAGATGTTCATGGGCAAAAATTGACCCTTAGTATTGAGGATATGAAGGTTACCTTTTCCGTTGACCATGCCCTACAATACCCCGAGTCTACTGATGATCAATGTTATTATGTGCAAACCATAGACACATATTCGGAGTTGTTGCAGGAATTTCCAGAATTGCAAGGTACGGGAGAATGCATTTTTGCGGAAGGTGATGAAGAGAATATGTTGGAAGAAGTGGAGATGTTGACCACCTTGATGGCTAACGGTTATGAGCCAAATGATGAAGAATACAGAAAGTTGGATTTAGGAAATGAGTACCGATGTAAAACATCGATTGAAGAACCTCCCGTTTTAGAACTCAAGCCACTTCCAAAACACTTGGAATATGCTTACCTACAAGAAGGTTCTACTCTCCCGGTTATCATTTCATCCGAACTCTCTGTAAGTGAGAAGTCTAAACTTGTTTCCATGTTAAAAGCCCATAAAACGGCTCTAGCATGGAAAATTCATGACATCAAGGGTATAAGTCCCTCTTATTGTACGCATAAGATATTAATGGAAGATAACTATAAGCCATGTGTACAAAGACAAAGGCGACTCAACCCTAATATGCAAGAAGTTGTTAAAAAGGAGATTGTCAAACTCCTAGATGCAGGTCTCATTTATCCAATTTCGGATAGCCCTTGGGTGAGTCCGGTCCAATGCGTGCCCAAAAAGGGTGGCATGACCGTTGTCACAAATGAAGACGACCAATTAATTTCTACCAGGACTATCACGGGTTGGAGGGTATGTATTGATTACAGAAAATTAAATGATGCTACCCGAAAAGACCATTTTCCTCTTCCTTACATTGATCAAATGTTGGAAAGGTTGGCAGGAAAGAACTTTTATTGTTTTCTTGACGGTTTCTCGGGATATTTCCAAATCCCTATAGCACCAGAGGACCAAGAGAAAACGACCTTTACATGCCCTTATGGTACTTTCTCCTATCGACGTATGCCCTTTGGCTTATGCAATGCTCCTGCTACCTTTCAAAGGTGTATGGTAGCTATTTTTCATGATATGATTGAAGACTTTATGGAAGTATTCATGGATGACTTTTCAGTCTTCGGTGATTCTTTTGACTCATGTCTTCATAATCTTAAGCGTATGTTGATTAGGTGTGAAGAATCAAATCTTGTGCTAAACTGGGAAAAATGCCATTTTATGGTAAAAGAGGGCATTGTATTGGGTCATAAAATTTCTTGTGCAGGTCTGGAGGTGGATAGAGCTAAAGTGGAAGTCATAGCCAAATTACCACCACCGTCAAATGTAAAAGGCGTAAGAAGTTTTCTGGGGCACGCCGGTTTTTACCGACGGTTCATTAAAGATTTTTCCAAAATTGCAACCCCCATGAACAAACTTCTTGAGAAAGACGCTCCATTTGTCTTTACGGACGAGTCTCTTACCGCCTTTAACCTACTTAAAGCAAAGCTCACACAATCACCCATTCTCATATCACCGAATTGGTCAATACCATTTGAACTTATGTGTGACGCTAGTGACTTTGCTATTGGTGCCGTCTTGGGGCAAAGAATTGAAAAACATTTCAAGTCCATTTATTATGCTAGCAAGACATTGCAAGGAGCCCAACTTAATTACACTACCACCGAGAAGGAACTCCTGGCAATCGTCTTTTCGTTTGATAAATTCCGATCCTATTTGGTACTAGCAAAGACGGTTGTCTATACAGACCACTCGGCATTGAAGTACTTGCTTGCTAAGCAAGATGCTAAACCCCGGTTAATATGTTGGGTCTTGCTTTTGCAAGAATTCGACATCGATATTAAAGACAAAAAGGCGGCCGAAAACCTAGCTGCCGATCACCTTTCTCGACTTGAGAACCCGAATCTTGGGGTTCTCCATGAGATTGTTATCCAAGATAACTTTCCAGACGAAAATCTCATGAAGATTGAGAAAATTGATGATCCATGGTTTGTAGACATAGCCAACTATCTTGCGGGTGGATTCCTAGAAACCGGTTGGTCACATTAGAAAAGAAAGAAATTCTTTAGTGACCTAAAATACTATTTTTGGGAAGACCCTTATCTATTTAGGCGATGTGCGGATGGAATTATTCGTCGGTGTGTTTCGGGGAAAGAATGCACCGAAATTCAGCTTGACTGTCACCTTGGTCCAACAGGTGGGCACTTTGGTCCCCAAATCACGGGGAGGAAAGTTTACGAGGCCGGTTTCTATTGGCCTACAATATTCAAAGATGCCTACACTGTTTGTAAGGCTTGTGACGCGTGCCAACGGGCCGGTCAAATCACTAAACGGGATGAAATGCCTCAACAAAGCATCCAAGTATGCGAGGTGTTCGATGTTTGGGGAATTGACTTTATGGGGCTTTTCCAAAATCTCATTCTTACCTATACATACTTGTTGCCATAGATTATGTTTCCAAATGGGCGGAGGCAAAACCTCTACCAACAAATGATGGCCGAGTTGTGGTAAACTTTTTGATGGAACTTTTCTCTAGGTTTGGCACGCCAAAAGCTCTTATAAGTGACCGGGGCACCCACTTTTGCAATAAGCAATTGGAAAAGGTGTTGAAGAGATATGGAGTAATCCATAAAATTTCAACATCCTATCATCCCAGACAAGTGGGCAAGTAGAAAACACCAACCGGTCATTAAAACGCATACTTGAAAAGACCGTTGGTGCAAATCCAAAAGAGTGGTCAATCAAGTTAAACGATGCATTGTGGGCCTTTTGCACGGCCTACAAAACACCAATTGGAACAACTCCTTTCCATATGGTATACGGAAAAGCATGCCATCTCCCGTTGGAGATTGAACACAAAGCGTATTGGGCGCTAAGGGCATGCAATTTGGATTACCAAGAAGCGGGTCGGTTACGTTTGACCCAACTAAACGAATTAGACGAGTTGAGGCTCGAAGGCTATGACAACTCTCTAATTTACAAAGAAAAAACCAAACAATGGCACGACAAAAGATTGAAACATCCAAAAGAATTCATAGAAGGAGATCGTGTCCTTGTTTACAATTCCCGTTTCAAGTTATCACCAGGAAAGCTTAAGTCACGATGGACGGGACCATTTGTGGTTAGAAAGGTGTACCCTTATGGTACAATTGAAATGGTGAACTGGAAGGGTGATACTTTTAAAGTGAATGGCCACCGGGTCAAACACTATGTTGATGGTCCCCTAGAAATTGAGGATGAGGTTAGCCTCAACTTCAAGAACAAAGCATAAATCAAAATGGGGACGAGTTTGGTGAACGACTCGTTAAAAATGGTTCACAATTGTAAATAGGTTTGAAATGTGTGCACGATAAATTTTAGTTTGGTACAAAATGATTTACGTTTGGCCTTTAAACACGCGCGACTCAGAAAAACAGGTCAGTGAGTTTTAGTGCAATGGGACGCCGTCCCATTTTCCTGGACGCCGTCCCCATTTAAAGACCTGGACGCCGTCCCATTTTCCTGGATGCCGTCCCCATTTAAAGACCTGGACGCCGTCCTCTTTTGCTAGACGCCGTCCCCATTTAAAGACCTGGACGCCGTCCTCCTTTCTGGACGCCGTCTAGAGTGACTGACTCAGAAAAAAAATACGTTTTAAATACCTATCCAACCCATTTCTTAACCACAAAAACACATTTTTATCCATTTCTCTCTGCCAAACACGAAACACTCTCCAAAAACCCTAATTTCTACCTCAATTTCGCGATTTCTTCTTCAAATCCAAACTTCAAATCATGTTTTCTAGGGTATGGATACTCCATTTTTACACTTTTCTTTATCAATTACTTGAATTGTATGTTTATATCTATAAATTGGTGAAGGATAAGTGTGGGGTGTTTGATTTGCATGATTATTGTTAAGATTAACATGCCTTAGTAGTTTAATTGCCCATAATGTGTTTATTTTGCAAAGATTACATGCTTTTAAGGGTTTGTTCATGATTTTAGGGTTTGTGGAATTTGAATCCGAATTTAGGGTGATTAGTTCATGATGTTGAGTTTGTGTATGATGTTAATGAATCTTGTGAAGTATTTAATTGTGTTGGTGATATTGATGTCAAATTGGCCGGGTCATTTTTGAATGTTCTTGAATTTTTAGCATATTGTTGAATTGTAATGAACTTATGAAGTATGTATGCTTGATTTTCATTTGTATGGGCCTGTTGAAGTAAATTGATGGAATGGAATGCCATAATGTATGATGTTATAATAGGTCATTTGAACTAAAATTGCGAAAAATGTGTTATGATTTGTGATGAATATCATTAGAATGCAAATTTAAATGTTATGACCTATAACACAACATGCTTGAATCCTTGAGTCATAAGTTGATGCTACATTGTGAAGTTGTGATTTTCATTTTTGAAAAGTTATTAACGGGTTTATGTTGACTATAGTTGACTTTGGTTTAAAATTGTGAACATACGCTTTTGCTTAAATGAGTCATAATACTTATGAACTTGAAATGGAATGATTAAGTTCTCTTGCTACTCGGTTATGTTTTAGCTAACATTAACACAACGGTTTCTATGTTCTTTTGGTTTGGTGTTAATGTTTTGCAGGGACAGTCAAGCCGAGGAGGACCGGCAAAGAGAGGAAGGACAGCAGGTTTGGCTCCACCACGACAACCACCACCACAACAGCAACATCATTCATCATCATCGTCAGGAGGAGAAGAAGAGGAGGATCGAAATGATCCTCGAGTTTGGTTGACACAGGTTCAAAACGACGAAGACTACACAGAAACATTTGAGACGATAAACCGTAGGCCTATTAATGCCACTTGGTATTTTATCTGGGGCCCATTGGAAGAGGCGGGTATGCGCCGCCATGTTTCTAACTTACTTGCCATCCCCTACAGTAGAGTATTCACCCACGCTTGGGAGCAAGTTTTCAGCATCAACGAACCAATTTATCCGGTGCTGCTTAAAGAATTCTACTCAACTGTGCGGTTTAACAATGTCAGCGATTATTTGTCAAATGACTTTCTTCGATTTCGTTTAGGGGGTGAGTACAGGGGTATAAGTAGTTTTGAGCTATGCCGAGTTTTGGGTATTTTTGAGGAACTCACTGATACCCAGTTAGGTGAATACTTGCGGGCCTCCGATTATGTTGGCCGGCATGAATTTAGTGATGTTTCTTATTGGCAAAGGATTTGTAGGCCGAATGCGGCTGCACAGTTTAGATCAAGCAGGCACAGGTACAACGAAATCGCAGCTCGAGATGATAAACTGCTTCATAGACTTATCGCATGCACTTTTAATGCGAGGGTTGAGGGTCACGAGAAAGTGAAAACGTTAGATTTATGGATTATGGACCAAATAAAGCGGGGTTGCTATACCGACATTCCTGGGTTGATCGGTAATTATTTCCTGGCCATTGCTACCGAGACACGGCAACAGAAGCCACTTCTGGGAGGCCACTACATCACCCGACTTGCTCGACATTTTAACATAGATTTCTGCAGATTACAGGAGTGTACGAATGTCATGAAACCATTAAAAAAGGTTTCTTATATTAATGCTGAAATTCTTATGAAAGATAGAAATGGGCATTTGGTACCTTTTGAGGCAGGTGGCGCAGGTGGCGCAAGTGGCAGTGGCGTGCAGCAAGAACAGCATCAGGAAGAAGAGGCGGAAATGGAGGCACAGACTAACGTTGGTGATCAGGTTCCGTGGCATTCGTCCCAATCAAGTTGGGACAGTTTGGTTGGTAGTGTTAATAACATGAGGTTGAGCTCGAACGAACAAAGGACGCACAACAACCAAATGTGGGATAGTCAGCAACGAATGGAGCAACGCCAGATTGCTCAAGTACACAATACGGGATGGAACAGTTATGGTATTGATTGGAATAACCATAACTCAGAGTTGTTTTATTCCAACCCCGAGCAGTACTATGGAACGACACGTCTGACACCCCAATACTACACGGATCCTGAACATCCACCTCCCCCTCATCCGATTTATAACTCTACCGCTGCATTGCAGGATGCTCGAAACAAATTTGAGCAGGAATATCCACAGGGACGCCCGTACAGAGATGGTTCGGATAATTATTTTTGGCCGTATGATAACTAGGCCTGCGTGCCTTTGATCATTTTGTACTTTGTTTTGAGACAATTTAATTTGTGTGGTGTGATTTTAGACAATATTTGGTTTGTAATAACTGGCTAATTGTGTGGATTTATGAACGGTTGTGGTTGTAAAAACACCGTTCTTTTTATTATAAATTGTGTGGTTTGTTAATTTGTGCAGCGTGATTGAACTTCAAAGACTGGCATTAAGTTCAGCTACATTTGATATTATGATGTGTGTATGATGATAATCGCGGAATGGACGATGCTCTTATGCTGGCAGTAAGTTCAGCGGCATCCGTCTACATGTTCCACGATTTGCAGGTTAAAAATTGAAAATTTCTACAATCACCCTATCGCTTTACCCTCTAAATTTAATCCTTTTTCTGATTTCATGCAATGAGGGCCTTGCATGATCTCAAGTGTGGGGTGTTTTGGGGAATAGAAATTTATCGGGAACTCGTTTCACTAAAATTAAGGCGTTTATTATAAAAATTTTAAAATTTTCAAGTAGCCTTAAAAACGATTAAAAGTCCAAAAACCATGTTATACGCATTATGATCTTAAAATCTAGAAAATAAATGTTGGTTTACATTTTAAATTATTAATAGTCTTTGAAGTTGCACTATCATTCAATTATTTGAATGAAAATCCTACTAGTTTAGTAAGCTAACTTGTAGGTCACTTGTACCAAAACAAGTGTAAACCGTGAGAGAGCGGTGATTGTATAGCGTGGTCGGAAACCGGATCTCGCGCCAGATCGAAAACCCTAAGGACGGTCCTCATTGTTTCTCCTAACAAGGACAATGTTGCGTCCGACCACTTGATATGACCAATAGGATGTATCTTTCCCATCCTCAAGGAAGTAAAGTCTTCCGAATGACACACTTACTGATTCAATTCAGAAGATGTAGTCCAGACCAGTTGTAGGGTGACAAAAACTCTTGAAAATCATTACTGACATCGACTGGAAATCTACCAGGCCTCAACGTCAAACAGGGAAACTGGTAGTCAAAGTTTATCTCAATGAGGGAGATTAACTAGTAAAACGGGGGGGCACCATGTATACACAAAATGTTAGTGATTTATCAGATCCCCGGAAGGATAACCTCCAGAAAGGTAAAATATCAGCTTTTAAGACTGATAAACCTCAATTTTCATGATTGATTTAACGGATTAGATGATTACCTCATAATTGTCAATGATGTCCGGACGTAATGTGTATCCTCCTAAAGCACATTATTTTCTACCGACATCTCGTAATGTTAGGTACCGTGGGAGGGATTGGCTTGACCAATAGCGGGAAACCCGCACTCATTTTTAAAAATTCAGAAAATCCGATCAAAATCGGAAAACGTGCATAGTATTAAAAACTAGCATGATATTTTCAAAACCATAAAACGTTTTCATAAGATCCTGATTTCCCTAGGGTCAAATTTTTCGGATACTTGGCTCTAATCTCCCAAAAATGTGTGTGTGTGTGTGTTTCCATTGTGTATATAGCGTGCGTGTGATTTTAATAAAAGTGTGCTATACTTAAAGCATGTGTTTCCATTGTGTATATAGCGTGAGTTGTGTTTCATATGAACGTGTGTGTTTCGTGTGCTTCGAGTGATTCATGTAATGTTTGTAATCTATATTGTGTGATTATGTTTGATATTGTTCTACTTTGTAAAGAAAGAATTGCTTGAGGACAAGCAAGGTTTAAGTGTGGGGTGTTTTGATATTGCTCAATAACATCATATATATCTATCGCAATATCGTGTAAAATGCTCTAGAATCGAGGATAATGAAGGCGTTTCTACAAGTGATAATCCAAGATGCGCAAATTTGTATCGGAAGAGTGATTTACAAAGAGTTTTGATGATTTATGACATTGGTTGATCCCGATACGACTTAAGGTCTATTTAGTGCTCTAAAATGGTAAAACAAAGCTTCCAAGGTGTTAGGCTTCGTCCAAATAAAAGAGAATTGAAAAGAAAGTGAAATAGTGGATTTCAGCATATCTGGACGCCGTCCGGGGTTTTAGGACGCCGTCCAGCCTCTTGAAACAGGACGCCGTCCTGGATTTGAAGACGCCGTCTAGCTCTTAAGGACGGGACGCCGTCCAGCCTTTTTGGACGCCGTCCCGTGGTAGGTTTCAGCCGACTTTTGTGCTTTTTACCTACTTTCTCCACTTTAAAACTACTGTTTTGAGGGACTGTTTCATAACTTACGAACCAGAGAGTACAGAGACGATTTTTAGGAGCAAAATTGGAGAACTCCAAGCTCTTGGAAGAGGCTCAACATCAAGACATCAAAGATCAAAACCTTCATCATCCAAGAACTCCTTGTTCTTGTAGGTTATTCCTTATTCTAAAACAATGATTTCAGTTGTTAATCTGATTGTTATGTTGTCTTTTACCATGATTGTTGGCTAGTTTCTATAATGTTTGTCTAGATTAATAACCAAGGTATTGGATGTAATCTTATTGATTGAATGTATTATGTGTGATAGATTAAAGCTTGAATTAAGAACCATACTTATTGCTGTTAAAATCATTTGTATCTAGTTAATTGATATGTTGTTGATAAAGAGAACTCTTGTTGATGTATCATATTGATTTACAATCAACTTGTCTTAGATTGATTGTTTACTAAACCGGACCAAGGGGGTAAACTAGATTAAAATGGTTAAACAAAATAGGAATGAATTGTGTAGAGCGAACGCAAAGACAATTGTTATTCAAGTCTTTGATCTAGCTAATCAACTAGTCACAAACGAAAAGGTCTAAGTAATAGGGAATCCTCACTTAGTAATTCTAGTTTGAGTATTCGCTAAAGAGAACTCTTGGCGGGTCGATTTAGGTGATTAGCATGCTTATAATAGGTATTTGATTACAAATACAAGAACCATAGTGAAAAGGGAACCCTTGATCTTGTGAATGTGTTTGCGTGTTTATTCAAGAGAACTCTTAGTGAACCTATTAGATAACTTACACACATAATTATTCAATCAGGCCTTAATATCAAAACTTACATCCAATACCGAGGGTAAAATATCTAGATGAACATTTCATCTCTTTGATTTAAATCAAAACTATCTTACTTGCTTTCTTTGCATTTATTTTCATCTTATAAATTTAAAAGACCAAAAATATTGTTTTTACATTTAACCTTCTCTGATTTGGCTAAATCATTAAATGGCCACCAAAACATAAAACTTGTACCTTTAAGTTTCATTTACTTAGTTAATCATAATATAGTTTCTAATTCTAGTTTGGCTAATACAACTGTCCTTGGAATGATACACGGAACTAAACCAGTTACTATACTACTACACGATCGGGTACACTGCTGATGTTATGCGAGGTGTATATAAAATAGTTATTAATTTTAGCAGAAAACACTATTAAATACGATACAATTTTACACAAGATATTTATTTATTTATAGAATGGATATACTTAAACCTTGCTACAACACTTATAGGCAGTGTACCTAATCGTACAGTAGTGTAGTTTTTAGTAAGTCCGGTTCGTTCCACAGGGAAATCTTTAAACAAAGCGTAACACTATATTAGTTTACTTTTATAAAAATACAAACATATATATAAGTAATATTATTATTATAAAGGGGGGTTTTTACCGTTTAATGACCGGTTTGTCGATTTTAAGACTTTAGTCGCAGTTAAAACCTAATGTAAAATATAAAATAAATACAAGACTTAATTTAAAGCGTAAAGTAAATAACGATAATGAAATTGCGAATAATAAAAGTGCGATAAAATAAAATTGCGATAATTAAAAAGTACGATAATTAAAAGTGCAATTAAATATAAAATAAAGGAAATTAAATATGAAATAAAAGAATTATGCTTATTTAAACTTCCGTAATCATGATGTTTAACGTGTTGATTTTAGTTTTATGCCCATGGGTTAATTGTCCTTTGTCCTGGATTATTTAATATGTCCGTCTGGTTTTTGTCCATAACAGTCCATCAGTCATAAATATAAAGTGCGAGTGTCCTCTTCAAATTATTATTATACCCGAAGTTAAATATTCCAACTAATTGGGGATTCAAATTGTAACAAGGTTTTAATACTTTGTTTAATGAATACACCAGGTTATCGACTGCGTGTAAACCAAGGTTTTACTACTTTGTTAACAATTACACCAATTACCCTTGAATGTAATTTCACCCCTGTTTTAATTATTCTAGTGGCTATTAATCCATTTCCGTGTCCGGTTAAATGAACGATTATTCGTACATATAAATACCCCGCCCATCGTGTCCGATTGAGTGTATATGGTAATTTATAGGGACGCCCAATTGTAAATCTTTATATTAACATTAACAAACTTTCATTTAGTTAAACAAATATAAAGCCCATTAATAGCCCATAGTCTAATTTCCACAAGTGTCGTTCTTTTGTCCAAACCCCAATTATGGTACAAAGCCCAATTACCCAATTTTAGTAATTAGCCCAACATCATGATTACTTCGTTTTAAATAAGCATAATAGTAACTTAGCTACGAGACATTAATGTAAAAAGGTTGAACATAACTTACAATGATTAAAAATAGCGTAGCGTTACACGGACAGAATTTCGACTTACACCCTTACAATATTCGCTAACATACCCTTATTATTAGAATTATAATTAAAATTAAAATTAAAATATAAATTATATATATATATATATATATATCGTATATATGAGAGAAGAGAGAAATAGATTATGAATTGCGATCAGAATTCGGTTGCTTTTATAGGAAAAGTCGAATTTTGGGGCTCCGCGACTCGCGGCAAAATCCTCTTCAAACTCCGCGAGTCGCGGAGAATGAATTTACAGCTCACACCCTTGGAGTCTTTCTCTGCCGACGGTTTTATAATATATATATAATTAATATAATTAATTATATATTATATTATATTTATATACATAGTTAACTTGTAATTTTTAGTCCGTTGCGTCGAGCGTTAAAAGTTGACTCTGGTCCCGGTTCCGGATTTTCGAACGTCCTTGCGTACAATTTAATATCTTGTATTTTACGTTTTTAATCTTGTACTCTTGTAATTTTGAGACGATTCTTATCAATAATTGGAACCTTTTTGATTGTCTTTTGTACTTTTGAGCTTTTTGGTCGTTTGCGTCTTCAATTCGTCGAATCTGTCTTTTGTCTTCACCTTTTATTATTTAAACGAATATCACTTGTAAATAGAACAATTGCAACTAAAAGCTTGTCTTTCTTGAGGAATAATGCTATGAAATATATGTTCGTTTTTAGCATTATCAAATATTTCCACACTTGAGCGTTGCTTGTCCTCAAGCAATATTGTCTTGAAATACTAGAATCACTTCTTTATTCTTCACACTTTGTACATCAGTGATTTCTATACGGCGGTATAAACAATGGTAGTAACGATATGGTTTACAGTCTCACATGACTATAAAAATTTAGATCCATTAAGGAAATTGGATCTTTATGAAAACATTTGATCTTTTGAAATCTAGTTTTTACCCTAGATAAGTTTTTCGGAATAACCCTTTACCGGTGTTTGCAAAATATTTTTGTGGGTTTGGTGGGTTTCAGATTTGAAAATTTTAGCTCAAAACTTGCGGTTTTGTGTCACCCACTTGCTAACCTTGTATTTGGAAAGCAACACGTCCAGTTTACTTGTCCCGTATATTACCTTTCGATAAACTACCGTCCGGTTGTAAAGGAAAGCGTTGAACAAGCAACTGTTAAGGCAATGTCCCCTGACATGCTTTTAATTATGGTCTATAACGTGTCGGACGCAATTACTATCCTTGGTAGGAGCAATAGTAAAGCTCACCCTTATAATTTTTCGGTCTGGCACAAGGTCCTGTCTCCGACTATGCTATGCAACCACCGTTCTTACGGTTGACACCCGATTTAGTTCAGGTGACCTAATGAATTCCAGGTGAATTCCTAGGATTTTACGTCCAATGGTAATGAACGCATTGAAAATGGGGTTTTCAGAAAACAAATCGGTTTGTAATTTTGATCAAAATATTTTCTCGTTCAAGCTCGAGTTTAGATATCATTGAATTCCATGAGTTTGTAATTCTCAATCTTTAAGGTCAATCTCTAGGATTGAGTAATATCAGTCTTAAAAGCTGATTTTTAATCTTTAAGGAGATTATCCTTTCTGGGGATCTGATTCATTAGTCTTGTCCAGCTAATTTGCACGGTGCCCCCCCATTGTACGAGATAAATCCTTCTCATGGTTAGGATAAATCTGACCACATGGCGACCCTATTTAATGCTGAGGTCCGTGGATTTCCTGCTGATTTTAGTGATGACTTTTCTAGATTTTTCGTCAACCTACAGCTGGTCTGGACGACAACTTCATGACCTAAATCAAGAAGCGCGTGTCTTTTTCGGAAGACTTTACTTCCTTTTAATGATGGAATTGATTCATCGTGTAGATCCATCTCTTCTTTTCTTTCATCGGGTAAAAACAGTTTAGTTTAGTCCAAAGCAAAAGTATTTTCAGTTATTTGTTACAGATATATGTGACATATGTTTAAGATAACTTGGTAAATTTTCCCACACTTGGCTTTTATTTTCCTTTTTATCGTCCTCTATTCCATTTTAAATGAATTTTAACATTTTAGTTTGTTTCTTAATTTATGTCCTTTCCGAGGTAACAATAATTTCGGTGTTAAAACCTAGTTTTATCGTTCATAAATATGTATAAACATGATTTGAATTCATTTAATTGAAAATTTTGAAAAATTTTACTAGAATTGGGTAGTCAGTATATAAGACTAGGGCTGTTCTTTTTTATCAGAGAGCACTAGATTCTAATACAACTACTGCTTTACTAGTATTTTTAATGGTAACCAAGTGTTTAAGATAAAAATTTTAAAATCCGAAAGAATTTAACCCCTTCTCACACTTAAGATCTTGCAATGCCCTCATTTGCAAGAAATCAGTAACAATTTAAATTATTGAGGGTGATATGTGTGAAAATGATTAAATTTTTACCAAAGTTTCCAATTATATTGGCGTTTGTTTGCTGAATGATAAATGGTGCACATCATTTGTTCATTCCGTCTTGTTGTTATTTCACATATATTTTGCATCTTGTCGTCAAAATTAGTTGCTTTTGCTGAACTTAATGCCAGTCTTTGAAAATGCGTTGTTTTACCCTGTTGTGTACATAAGATAAACTGCAAACATATATACATATTTTTGAAGTTTGGTATATTACCCCACATTCAAAAATTATTAAAATCTAAGAATAAAAGTTAGATAATTATAAAAATGATTACAATATTAACAAAAGTATTAAACGTATCAATAATTACATATTACAAAATAAAAAAAAAATAATAAGTAAACTAAGGATGATATTGGTACCAATAGGGGTTCCAGGCATAACCATAAGTGCTATAGAATGCTTCGGCAGGGTCAGACGTAGGATACGGTGGCTGCATCTCTATAGACCAAGGAGGGAAGATGGGTTTCGGTGTAGGAATATAGTTTCTACCTATATGTTGGCAATGAGCTATGATTTGGTTCTGATGAACTTGCCAATCTTCAAATGCTCTCTGTCTAGCATTTTCGTATTCCTGAGAAGCTATAAACCTATGCATTTCTTGCATCTCATTCCCCCCTTCTACATTACCTTGCTGCTGGTTTCTCTCCACCTGTGGATGTCTACCATGGTATCGTACTGCGGCGTTATTTCGCCTCTTCAAAACTTTCGCACCATGGTATACATTTAAACCTATAGTATCGCGGGGTTCCGGTTCTTCTACTAATAATCCCCCCGACTTATATCCACACCGAGATATTCACCAATCAAAGTAATAAAAATACCACCTCCTATTATACTATGTGGTCGCATCCCCCGAACCATAGCTGATAAATAATAACCCACACAATATGGTATACTTACAGCGCTATGTGGGTCTCGAATACACATATGGTAAAACAAATCCTGTTCATTTACTTTTTCTTTGTTCTTACCCCTTTGTGTAATCGAATTAGCTAAAAACCTATGTATCACTCTTAATTCGGCTCTATCTATATCCAAATAAGAGTAATTTCCCCCTTTGAAACGGTGATGGCTTGTCATTTGACTCCACACACCGTGTGTATCAAAATTCTCATCTATCTTTCTACCGTTTAGTATCAATCCTCTACAATCGGCAGACGCTAACTCCTCAGGCGTATATATACGTAAAGCCTGAGCCATGTCCAGTAAAGACATGTGGCGCATCGAACCGCCTAACAAAAATCTAATAAAAGAACGATCGGTTAAACTAGCTACCCGATCATTCAACTCTATACTACATAACAATTCTTCACACCATACTTTATATACAGGTCTACGTATGGTGAATAAACATACCCAGTCATTAAAAGAAGAATTACCATACCTCTGTACAAGTAATTCCCTAATTGGCCCGGCCAATTCTACAGCTTCTAAGGGTCCCCATTCTATGACCCTCGGTACCTCAACAACCTTGGAATGAAGAGTATGCAAACCCCTTTGATATTTTGGATAATCTATCCAAAGTCTGTCAAATCTCAGGTTCGGGTGCAACTCTTCCAAGTGCATATCGGAAAAGGTCATGACTGGATGAGGTATATCCTGCTTGTAGTAGTTATCCACCTCCTGTTATTCCAAATTATCAGCAGGAGCATTGCGGGCTTGGGATGAAGATTCACCCCTTTCATTCTGCAAAACACATCAAACACAATTTTTGTGCATCCAAATATTCATTAGTGTCAGCAAAATCATCAATCAAAATAATTACAATGACATTATCAATTTATATCAAACTTGAGCTCATTTTCATATTTTCATCAAATCTACACTTTTTCAAATAAGCATATACGAAAATGTTCGCCAAGTTCATAAGCATTCAACTCAAATAACATGTCAAAATAATCATTACTAGCAATCAAACAAGTCTCAAATGGCATTATCTTTCAAAAATCAAGTTCATGAATTTTAGACTTTGAAAAAGTCCACTTTAATTCTCAAAATCATGTTTAGGCTCAAAGTTTGGATCATTTAACTACCTAGACATGTTACACTACTTATTTTAGCAACAATTCATGACAAAAATCGGCCATAACCTGTTTTTATCAAAAAGCCCCAAATTTGCTCAAGAACACAAACCCTAGATTATTCAAAATTTGAAGTTTAAGGCTTCTAATCATGTTAAACAGCATCAATCTAGGTTATACAAGCATAATACATAAACAATTTAAGCCTAATTACACTAAAAAGCATCAAAATCAAATTGGGGACAAAATTGCTCAAGAACATCAAATTTCGAATTAAATGGTGTTTAGGTGTAGAAATTTACCGTTTTTCTTGAGTAATTCTTAGATAGCATCCTTCTCAACATGATTTTAGCAAAAGATTTGGTGATTAACGGTTAAAAATTGTGATTTTGGGGTGTATTTTTCGGGTTTTTCGGGTGCAGTTTTTCGCAGTTATTTTTGAGTTGGGGGTTGGACTGATCAGTTTGCAGCTCTTTATTTTTTTTCTGATTTCCGACCCCTCCGCGAGTCACGGTGAAATGCACTTCAAACTCCGCGACTCGCGGAGTTTGTTTTTTTTTGTTTTTTTTTTTTTATATAATCATTAACTTTTGAAAACAATTAAGAAATTAATTTTAAAATTTTGTTTCCCTTATTATTTAGGACGAGGTCGTTTCGGATCGATGTCCTAGTCCGTCCCTCGACAAAATTTTAAAATTTGTCTTTTTGTAGCGATTGTTTTAAAAGCTAAGATTTTTGGGTTTTTTTAATATTTTTGGCATACTTTAAATCAATAAGATTAAAAATAATGATAATAAAGTTCTCGTCCCTCCCTTGGGTAAAGCAATTTCGGTTCAAAGACCTAGTCTTCAACTTACGACGAATTTTAAAAATCATATTCTTAACTTAATGAGATAAAGTAAATTTTTGTTTTTAAATTCACACAACTTAAATATAAAATTCAAAATTAAAAATTAAAAATTAAAAATTCACACCAAACTTAAAATTTAAAATGCATAAAATTAAAAATTTATATTTTAAAAATTAAAAATTCACACCAAACTTAATTTAAAAATTTATAAATTCATACTAAACTTATATTAATTTTTCAAATATTTTAAATATATTGTTTTTACAAAGTTTACAATATTAATTTAAGATTTAAATATTAATTTTAAAAACATGGTAAAAATAAATTTAAAAATCTTTTTGTCTTTTTATCCCACTTTAATCAATCAAATATTATCAAAAATATGCGCCCCTCTTTTCGGTAAAGTAATTTCGGTTCCAAGACCTAATTTAACTCATGACGAATTTTTGAAATATTTTGGGTTGATTGTTTAAAGATATTTATACCTTAAGAATAAACGTTAAATTTCGCAGTGATGTAATAAATTTTTGAATGATATCAATAATTTCGGTCGCCAAACCTAATTTTATTTAATACCAATTTAATACTTTTTAGCGAACAAATTAGCGTTTATTATCAAAAGGTTAAAAATAAAAATAATAATAAAAACTGTACAGACATACCTGTGAAATAGATTTCTTAGTTATATGATCTATCCCATTCATAAGATAGTCGGTTTAATTGATTTTCCATGGCTACATAGGCGTAACCTCGAGCATTCAGTGTCTTTTCTTCTAAACATATGAACGGTCCGTCTCTGCATAAAGTAACAAATTCGGTATTTGAATAGGTTTGATTATTTGAACATTTACCTCCATGTGACCATTTTCCGCATTTGTGACATCTTTCTAGGTGTCGTGCTCTTCTTTTCGCTGCGGATTTTGATTTTCCTTTACCAAATTGTAACTTATTATCTTCGCATCTGGATTCTTTTCTAACTCTGTCCATTCTTTCTCTGATTACTGATACTATTTCACTCAGTAGTATGTCATTATTACGTTTAGTGATCAAAGCGTGTAGCATTAGACCATGGTTTAGTTCACAGGCAGTCTTCATTTCGTAAAAACCTAAAAAAAATAAAAATTCAGAATGGGGGGAGAAGACTAGTTCTTTAGGGTCTGCAAGGGAAAGACCATTCGGGTTCCATTTTCGAGAACTACACAAAAACAGACAATCTAACTCTAACAGAAATACATATTATCCTTTAAATACTTGATTCTCCCCACACTTAGTTAGCTGTGGTGTCGAAATTGTGATTAACTTCGTTGTCGACTTCCATCGGACCATGTATGTAATGTTTAACTCTGTGACCATTAACTTTAAATTCAATCCCATTTGAATTTATTAATTCTATCGTTCCGTATGGGAAAACTCTTTTGACTATGAATGGTCCAGACCATCTTGATTTCAATTTTCTAGGAAATAGCTTGAATCGTGAATTGAAAAGAAGAACTCTGTCTCCTTCTTTAAATTCTTTTGAACTTCTGATTCTTTTATCATGCCATTTCTTCGTTCTTTCTTTATAGATTAACGAATTTTCGTATGCTTCATGTCTTAATTCTTCTAATTCATTTAGTTGACTTAATCGTAGACGTCCGGCTTCATGTAAATCAAGATTACATGTCTTCAAAGCCCAAAATGCTTTGTGTTCAATTTCTACTGGAAGATGACATGCTTTTCCATAAACAAGTCTAAAAGGTGTGGTTCCAATTGGAGTTTTGTAGGCTGTTCTAAAAGCCCAGAGTGCATCCTCCAATTTAATGGACCATTCCTTTGGTTTTGATCCTACGGTTTTCTCTAGAATACGTTTTAAAGCTCGGTTGGTATTTTCAACTTGTCCACTTGTTTGTGGATGATATGCGGTGGAGATTTTATGAGTTACTCCATATCTTTTAAGAACTTTCTCAAGTTGATTATTACAGAAATGAGTACCCCGATCAATTATTAAAGCTTTCGGTGTTCCAAACCTTGCAAAAATACGTTTTAAAAAGTTGACTACAACTCGTGCATCGTTAGTTGGGAGAGCTTGTGCTTCCGCCCATTTAGATACATAATCAATGGCTACGAGTATATATAGATTATTATGAGATTTTGGAAATGGACCCATAAAGTCAATACCCCAAATGTCAAATACTTCACATACTTGGATGACATTTTGTGGCATTTCATCACGTTGACTTATTTTTCTGGCCCTTTGACATGCATCACAGGATTTGCAAAGAAGGTGTGCGTCTTTGTAAATTGTAGGCCAATAGAATCCAGCTTCATAAACTTTTCTTGCTGTTAGTTGAGGCCCATAATGCCCTCCTGTTGGTCCTGTGTGACAATGGTTTAAAATTTTACTAGCTTCATCTCCAAATACACATCGGCGTATTATTCCATCGGGACAACTTTTAAACAGATGTGGATCTTCCCAGAAATAGTGTTTTATATCACTGAAGAATTTCTTTCGTCTTTGGTACGATAATCCTTTTTCAAGGAATCCACAAACTAAATAGTTTGCATAGTCTGCAAACCATGGGATTTCTTTATAATCTATCTTCAATAGATATTCATCAGGAAAGTTGTCTTGTATGGCCGATTCATTTAGAACTTCTAATTCGGGATTTTCAAGACGAGAAAGATGATCAGCGGCGAGATTTTCTGCTCCTCTTTTATCTCTGATTTCAATATCAAACTCTTGTAAGAGTAAGATCCAACGGATTAATCTTGGTTTAGCATCTTGTTTTGAAAATAGGTATCTAAGAGCAGAATGGTCGGTATAGACCACCGTTTTTGCTAGAACGAGATATGATCGAAATTTGTCAAAAGCAAAGACAATAGCAAGGAGTTCTTTTTCAGTAGTTGTATAGTTCGTTTGTGCTCCTTGTAATGTCTTACTAGCATAATATATAGGTTGAAATCGTTTTTCAATCCTTTGTCCTAAAACGGCTCCCATTGCAAAATCACTTGCATCGCACATTAGTTCAAATGGTAGATTCCAATTTGGTGTTATCATGATCGGTGCATTAGTGAGTTTCTCTTTAAGAATATTAAAAGATTTGATACACTCATCTGAAAAGATGAATGGCGCATCCTTTTCTAGGAGTTTATTCATAGGAGTGGCAATTTTAGAAAAATCTTTTATGAAACGTCGGTAAAAACCGGCATGCCCTAGAAAACTCCTAACTCCTCTAACATTTGTGGGATGTGGAAGTTTAGCAATTACATCTACTTTAGCTCTATCCACTTCAATTCCTTCTTTTGAAATTTTATGTCCAAGAACGATGCCTTCTTTAACCATGAAATGGCATTTCTCCCAATTAAGTACTAGATTTGATTTTTCGCATCTAATTAGCATTCGTTCCAGATTAACTAGACATGATTTAAATGTATCACCGAAGACTGAAAAGTCATCCATAAAAACTTCCATGCATTCTTCTATCATGTCGTGAAAAATCGCCATCATACACCTTTGAAAGGTTGCAGGGGCGTTGCAAAGTCCAAATGGCATGCGTTTGTAAGCAAAAGTACCATAAGGGCATGTGAATGTGGTTTTCTCTTGGTCCTCGGGTGCTATTGGAATTTGAAAATATCCGGAAAATCCATCTAGAAAACAATAGTAACTATTTCCGGCTAATCTTTCCAACATTTGATCTATGAAAGGTAAGGGAAAGTGATCTTTTCTGGTGGCGTCATTTAATTTTCTATAATCAATACATACACGCCATCCTGTTACAGTCCTAGTAGGAATAAGCTCATTTTTCTCATTTGTAATGACAGTCATGCCACCCTTCTTAGGTACGCATTGAACTGGGCTTACCCATGGACTATCAGAAATTGGATATATCAAACCTGCATCTAGCAGTTTAATAATCTCTTTCTTAACTACATCTTGCATATTAGGATTGAGTCTTCGTTGGCGTTGCACATACATTTTATGACCTTCTTCCATAAAGATTTTATGTGTGCAATACGAAGGACTTATTCCTTTAATATCATGAATCTTCCATGCAATGGCTGGTTTATGAGCTTTCAACACAGAAATGAGTTGTGATTTCTCATTTTCAGTAAGAGAAGACGATATTATTACAGGTAATTCAGATTCACCATGTAAATAAGCGTATTCCAAATGGTTTGGAAGTGGCTTTAACTCTAATTTCGGAGGTTCTTCTATCGATGATTTATATCGATATCTGTCTTCTTCTTTTAGCATTTGAATTTCTTCTGTTGTTGGTTCATATCCATTAGCTATAAGTGTAGCTAACATTTCAGCTTCATCAATTGGTTCATTACCTTCTCCTAAAGAACATTCTCCTGTTCCTTGTAATTCTTCTAATAATTCTGCATGTGCATCTATAGTTTGAATATAATAACATGTATCATCTGCAGATTGTGGTTGTTGCATTGCTCTATCAACTGAAAAGGTAACACTCTCATCCTCTATACTTAGGGTCAGTTTCTTACCGAACACGTCTATCATTGCTTTAGCCGTGTTTAAGAATGGTCTTCCTAATATGAGAGGAACTTGAGAATCTTCTTCCATGTCCAAAACAACAAAATCTACTGGAAATACTAAAGTACCAACTTTAACTAGCATGTTCTCCATTATCCCTCTAGGATATTTTATTGATCTATCGGCTAGTTGTATGCTTATTCTGGTTGGTTTCAATTCTCCAAGGTCTAGTTTAGTGTATAGTGAATACGGCATTAGATTTATACTAGCACCTAAGTCTGCCAATGCTTCTATTGAACTAAGACTACCCAGAAAACATGGAATTGTGAAACTTCCTGGATCAGATAGTTTTTCTGGTATCTTATTCAACAGCACTGCTGAACAATTAGCATTCATAGTAACAGCCGAGAGTTCTTCCATTTTCTTTCTGTTTGAGATTAGATCTTTCAAGAAGTTAGCATATCTTGGCATTCCTGAAATCACATCAATGAAAGGAAGATTTACATTTATCTGTTTAAACATATCCAAGAATTTGGATTGCTCGGCTTCAAGTTTCTCTTTCTTCATTTTACTCGGGTAAGGAAGTGGTGGTTGGTATGGTTTAACATAAGGTTTATCCTTAACTGTGTTATCTTCATTAACCTTTTCAACTACCGGTTCTTTTTCCTTATCTTGATCAGGTTGTGGTTCTTGTAGAGTAGGAATAGTTTCATCAGAAGTTACAGGTATTTCAGGTGGTTTAAGTGTTGTACCACTTCTTGTGGTAATAGCTTTAGCTGTTTCATTCTGGGGGTTAGCATTTGTATCACTAGGTAGACTTCCCGGTTTTCTTTCACCTATTAACCTTGCTAGGTTACTCACTTCTTGTTCTAGATTTTGAATAGAAGCTTGTTGATTTCTAAATGCTTGAGCATTTTGTTCATTTGTTTGTTTTTGAGATGTGAAAAACTGCGTTTGAGTTTCAACTAGCTTCGTCATCATATCTTCTAAATTCGGCTTTTTATCATCGGTTTGTTGTGGTGGTTTGTTTTAAAAATTAGGTCTTTGCTGATTGTAAGTATTATTGGATACTTGTTGATTGCTAGGACCTTGTTGGTTGTTGTATGGAATATTTCGGTTATAATTCTGGTTTTGATTGTAAATCGGTCTTGGCGGTTGATAATTATTCTGATAATTATTTCCAGGCCTTTAGTTTATGTATGAAATATTCTCTCTTTGTTCCATTGTTAATTCAATACTGAGACAATCTTTTGTCAAATGTGGTCCTCCACACTGCTCACAACTAATTCGTATTGAGTGAATATCCTTAGTCATCTTTTCCATTCGTCTCTCCACAGCATCTATCTTTGCGGAAATGGAATCTAAGTCATGGCTAGAATCGGCTCTAGTTGCTTTAGATGATCTAATGATATCTTTTTCTTGGTGCCACTCATGTGAGTGGGAAGCAGTGTTATCAATAATTTTGTAAGCATCAGTTTCGGTTTTCTTCATAATAGAACCACCAGCTGCTATATCTATGTCTTTCCTTGTAGTGATGTCGCATGCTTGGTAGAATATTTGTACTATTTGACAGGTGTCTAAACCATGTTGCGGACATCCTCTTAACAATTTTCCATATCTTGTCCATGCCTCATATAGAGTTTCATTTGGCTTCTGTGTGAACGTAACAATTTCTGCTTGAAGTCTTACGGCTTTAGATGCAGGAAAGAATTGTTTAAGAAATTTGTCAACTAAAACGTCCCATGTATCAATCGCCCCTTCAGGTAACGATTCTAACCAATCTTTGGCTTCTCCCTTTAAAGTCCAGGGAAATAACATGAGATATATCTGTTCATCCTCCACTTCTCGTATTTTAAATAGTGTGCAGATCCTATTAAAGGTACGTAGATGTTCATTTGGATCTTCCTTCGGCGCACCACTAAATTTGCATTGATTAGTCACCATGTGTAGAATTTGTCCTTTGATTTCATAATCTGGCGCATTAATGTCTGGATGAGTAATTGCGTGACCTTGGCCAGTGCGTTTAGCTCTCATTCGGTCTTCCATACTTAAAGGTTCCAGATTCTCCATAATTGAATTTGTTGAATCGGTATCACTAAATGATTCTGATTTAATGGTTCGTTCCTCAACAATCTCTGTTTGAATGATTGGTGGCTCCGAAGGAAAGTTTAATGGTTCAGGATCTACGAACCGTTCCTGAATATTTTCCGGATTCTCAATTGTGAGGTCGGGTTCAAAAAATGGATTATCGGAAATTTGAACTGAAGTACTTGGTCTACTGGATGACGATTCTAAAGAAAAATCAACGGCGGTTATATTTGTTAAACGATGTCTTGATCGAGTTACAGGTGGTGAACGTACAAAAGGTGATGAACGTCTTGCTCGGTGCATTCACTGAATATCCTATTAGTTTTAAAAAGGAAAGAAAAATTATAATGAGTTATCCAATCAATAGACTTTTCTGATTTTGCCCACGTTTCGAATAGCCAAAAGATGCAGCAGAGGGGCAGGATTCGTTTGGTCTCAATATAATTGAGGACTGTTTGGCTTCAATAACCCGGTCCACGTACAAATCCAACTATTACTACGAACCAGAAAATTTTGATGTCTATCAATTTAACCACTTAAAATAAATTTTCGTAATTTTAAGAAATTTAGATAAGAAGTAGAAAAAATTCTAAGTCCTAAAAACTAGAATGGCAAGAAATAAGAGAGAAAAAGAGTTCGTCGAAAAAGGTCGAAAAAGAAAAAATGGTTGAAAAATAAAAGGTGACGGAAAAATAAAAGAAACTTATAAAAACTTAAAAATACTTGACTAACCTAACCTTATTACTACAACTAACTTAAAATTATAATCGCAAATTGAAATTACTAATTGGAATGATAATTGATACATAGTAAAAGGTGTCTAAAATTATTAAAGCTTACAAGAAAAACTAAATCCCAAATGGAAATAACTTAAAAAGAAACTAAAACTTAAAAAGGCGTCGCAAAATTCTAAAGCACCTAAATCTTAGTCTAAAGAAAAAGCACTTAAGGAATTCTACGGCAAAGCTTAAAAATCTAGGAGTAAAAATAACTATAGCAAAAACTAAGTTTAAAATTAATTATGAGCTAAAAATACAAATATTACGCTACAATGATTAAAAAGGGACAAAATATAAAAATATACAAAAAGTTGTAAAAAGTACAATTTTTATAAAAATATTATTTTTATATTATTTTTTTAATAAAACTACTAATTTTACAATTTAAGTAAACTAATTAATACTAAATAAAACAAATTAAATAAAAAGTAAATCTTAAAATAAAACTAATAATAATAATAATAATAATTAGGGTTAAATAATAATAATAATTAATTAATACCCGTAATTAATGCTGAATTAGGGTTTTTTGTCGCCTGTCAGAAAGGCTCCGCGAGTCGCGGTATTTAATGCTTCAAACCCCGCGAGTCGCGGGGTTTAAAAATTCAGATGACAGCTTTAAATTCGACGCGTTTTTTTTTCTTTATTTATTTTTTTTTTATTTTCTATTTTTAATTTTTTCTATAAATAAAAGATAGTTAATAAAACTTATATTTTTATAAACTAAAATAAAAATAAAGAAACTTATAAAACTTAAATATTTAACAAAATCTTAAAAATGCTTATATTTTTGTTTTTCTTTTTATATTTTCGAATATTTAAAACGTATTTTTACAAAAACGAATTTTAATAAAAGTTAACTAAATTTTTTTTTTTTTTTTTATATTAGCGTTGCGCTTCCGGCTTTTAAGATAACTCCCCGGCAGCGGCGCCAAAAATACTTGATGTTATGCGAGGTGTATATAAAATAGTTATTAATTTTAGCAGAAAACACTATTAAATACGATACAATTTTACACAAGATATTTATTTATTTATAGAATGGATATACTTAAACCTTGCTACAACACTTATAGGCAGTGTACCTAATCGTACAGTAGTGTAGTTTTTAGTAAGTCCGGTTCGTTCCACAGGGAAATCTTTAAACAAAGCGTAACACTATATTAGTTTACTTTTATAAAAATACAAACATATATATAAGTAATATTATTATTATAAAGGGGGGTTTTTACCATTTAATGACCGGTTTGTCGATTTTAAGACTTTAGTCGCAGTTAAAACCTAATGTAAAATATAAAATAAATACAAGACTTAATTTAAAGCGTAAAGTAAATAACGATAATGAAATTGCGAATAATAAAAGTGCGGTAAAATAAAATTGCGATAATTAAAAAGTACGATAATTAAAAGTGCAATTAAATATAAAATAAAGGAAATTAAATATGAAATAAAAGAATTATGCTTATTTAAACTTCCGTAATCATGATGTTTGACGTGTTGATTTTAGTTTTATGCCCATGGGTTAATTGTCCTTTGTCCTGGATTATTTAATATGTCCGTCTGGTTTTTGTCCATAACAGTCCATCAGTCATAAATATAAAGTGCGAGTGTCCTCGTCAAATTATTATTATACCCGAAGTTAAATATTCCAACTAATTGGGGATTCGAATTGTAACAAGATTTTAATACTTTGTTTAATGAATACACCAGGTTATCGACTGCGTGTAAACCAAGGTTTTACTACTTTGTTAACAATTACACCAATTACCCTTGAATGTAATTTCACCCCTGTTTTAATTATTCTAGTGGCTATTAATCCATTCCCGTGTCCGGTTAAATGAACGATTATTCGTACATATAAATACCCCGCCCATCGTGTCCGATTGAGTGTATATGGTAATTTATAGGGACGCCCAATTGTAAATCTTTATATTAACATTAACAAACTTTCATTTAGTTAAACAAATATAAAGCCCATTAATAGCCCATAGTCTAATTTCCACAAGTGTCGTTCTTTTGTCCAAATCCCAATTATGGTACAAAGCCCAATTACCCAATTTTAGTAATTAGCCCAACATCATGATTACTTCGTTTTAAATAAGCATAATAGTAACTTAGCTACGAGACATTAATGTAAAAAGGTTGAACATAACTTACAATGATTAAAAATAGCGTAGCGTTACACGGACAGAATTTCGACTTACACCCTTACAATATTCGCTAACATACCCTTATTATTAGAATTATAATTAAAATTAAAATTAAAATATAAATTATATATATATATATATATATATATATATATATATATATATATATATATATATATATATATATATATATATATATCGTATATATGAGAGAAGAGAGAAATAGATTATGAATTGCGATCAGAATTCGGTTGCTTTTATAGGAAAAGTCGAATTTTGGGGCTCCGCGACTCGCGGCAAAATCCTCTTCAAACTCCGCGAGTCGCGGAGAATGAATTTACAGCTCACACCCTTGGAGTCTTTCTCTGCCGACGGTTTTATAATATATATATAATATATATATAATTAATATAATTAATTATATATTATATTATATTATATTTATATACATAGTTAACTTGTAATTTTTAGTCCGTTGCGTTGAGCGTTAAAAGTTGACTCTGGTCCCGGTTCCGGATTTTCGAACGTCCTTACGTACAATTTAATATCTTGTACTTTACGTTTTTAATCTTGTACTCTTGTAATTTTGAGACGTTTCTTATCAATAATTGGAACCTTTTTGATTGTCTTTTGTACTTTTGAGCTTTTTGGTCGTTTGCGTCTTCAATTCGTCGAATCTGTCTTTTGTCTTCACCTTTTATTATTTAAATGAATATCACTTGTAAATAGAACAATTGCAACTAAAAGCTTGTCTTTCTTGAGGAATAATGCTATGAAATATATGTTCGTTTTTAGCATTATCAACTGCCCGTTAGTGTGTAGAAATCTTTAATTGGTATTTTTCCATATTATTTTATACGACAATTTATACGACACTTTTCGCACATCACTTATTTAAACTTCCATAATCATGATGTTCGACGTGTTGATTTTAATTTATTATCATGGGTTAATTGTCCTTTGTCCTGGTTTATTCGATATGTCCATACGGTTTCTGTCCATAACGGTCCATCGGTCATAAATATAAAGTGCGAGTTTCCTTGTCAAATTAATCTTATACCCGAAGTCAAATATTCCAACTAATTGGGGATTCGAACTGTAACAAGGTTTTAATACTTAGTTTAATGAATACACCAGGTTATCAACTGCGTGCAATCCAAGGTTTTAATACTTTGTTAACAATTACACCAATTATCGTTGTATGTAATCCACTCCTGTTTTAATGAGATATGAATATTAATTTATCCAATTGATCAGTTTGAATAATCAATTACTTAACCCAAATAATTAATTAAATGATTGTAAAGGATGTCGTATAAATGTCACTAAATAGGACATTCGTAATCATTTTAATAATTATTAGATTAACTAATTTGAAGATAGGTTCGACAGATTCCAATGAGTTGTCGCTCAATTATACAATACCCACATCTATTAATAGTCATAGTCCAATGTCCACAAGTGTCGGTCTTTTGTCCAAACCTGAATTATGGTACAAAATCCAATAACCCCATCTTAATATTTAGCCCAATATCACGATTACTTCGATTTAAATAAGCATAATAATAACTTAGCTACGAGACATTAATTTAAAAAAGTTGAACATAACTTAAAATGATTAATAATAGCGTAGCATTACACGGACATAATTTCGACTTACACCCTTACAACATTCGCTAACATACCCTTATTATTATTAAATTAAAATTAAAATTAAAATTATAAATTATATATATATATATATATATATATATATATATATATATATATATATATATATATATATATATATATATATATATATATATATATATATATATATATATCGTAGAGATTGAGAGATAGATTAGAAAAAGGTGTGTTTTTTCGTGCAGAATTCGATGGCTTTTATAGGCCCACATTTTACTGTGCAGCTCCGCGAGTGCGGAGCTTTTGTTCTTCCAAACTCCGCGAGTGCGGAGGTTCGCATTCCAGCTCACACAAGTTGGATCCTAGGCTGCCGACGTTTATTTTTATAATATATAAATATATTATATTTATGTGCATAGTTGACTTGTAATTTTAGGTCCGTTGCGTCGTGCATTGAAAGTTGGTTCATGTCTCGGTTCCGGATTTTCGAACGTCTTTTCGTACGATTTAATATCTTGTACTTTACGTTTCACGGCTTGTACTCTTGTCATTTTTAGGTGTTTCTCATCAATAATTTGAACCTCTTTGATTGTACTTTGTACTTTTTGGCGTTTTGGTGATTTGCGTCTTCAATTCGTCGAATCTGCCTTTTGTCTTCACCTTTTATTATTTAAACGAATATCACTTGTAAATAGAACAATTGCAACCAAAAGCTTGTCTTTCTTGAGGGATAATGCTATGAAATATATGTTCGTTTTTAGCATTATCACTTGAACACATTCTTAATTAAAGAAAAACGAAACTTCCTTTCCGAGGATATGAGTAATAGGTCGTGTGACCTTTGAAAAATCTTTGATAAAATGTCGGTAGAAACCGGCGTGTCCAAGGAAACTCCTTACAGCTTTTACTGTGGTAGGTTCTGAAAGCTTAGCTATGGTCTCAATCTTAGCCTTATCGACTTCTATTCCCGATTTTGATATCTTATGTACTAAAACTATGCCTTCTTTTACCATGAAGTGACATTTTTCCCAATTTAGAACTAAATTCAAATCTTCACACTGGGTGAGCATCTTGTCAAGGTTTGAAAGGCACTGTTCAAATGTACTACCTTAGACGGAGAAGTCATCCATGAAGACTTCCATACAATGTTCGATCATGTCGTGGAATATTGCTACCATGCATCGCTGAAATGTAGCAGGTGCATTGCACAACCCAAAGGGCATGCGTCGATAGGCAAATGTTCCATAAGGACAGGTGAAGGTTGTCTTTTTTTGGTCCTTTGGATCGAAAGGAATTTTAAAGTAGCCGGAAAAACCGTCAAGGAAATAATAGAACTCATTTCCTGATAGGCCTTCCAACATTTGATCGATAAATGGTAATGGAAAATGATCTTTCTGGGTTACATTGTTTAGTTTATGATAATCTATGCAAATTTCTCCAACCGGTCACCTCCCGTATTGGAATAAGTTCATTATTCCCATTTTTTTATTACGGTCATTCCTCCCTTCTAGGGTACCACTTGAACAGGACTGACCCATGGCGAATCAGAAATAGGATAGATCATAATAGCATCAAGAAGTTTGATTACTTCTTTCTTGACGACTTCTTGAATCAATGGATTAACCCTTCTTTACCTCTGAACTGATGGTTTGAAATCATCTTCCATGAAAATCTTATGAGTGCAATAGTTCGGACTGATTCCTTTTGTGTCAGAAATCTTCCAAGCAATTGCTTTCTTATGTGATTTCAGAACCTTAATCAATTCCGCCTTCTCCTGTGGCGTGAGGTCTTTCGAAATGATTACAGGGAGTTGCGATTCTACTTCTAAGAATGCATACTCCAGATGTTCGGGTAACTTCTTCAATTCTAATTCTGGAGGTTCCTCGATATCTCTCCTGGAATTCTGATTCTTCTTCCTTAATAGCGGTCACTGATGCTATCTGTTCTTTGGTTCTGAAAATTTTCCTTACTAATGCTTCATCTTCAGAAACATCTTCTTTAGTTTTGAAGGTTGGTTCAGGAATTTCAACACAAACGTCATTTAACCGTGGTTCCTAGAATACTGGAATGAAATCTGTTTCTTTATTCGGTCTTCTCCTTAACAGAGGTAGGGTAATGCCTTGACCTAGATGTGCTATTTGGATAGTCTTGCCGAAAAAGTTACTTTCAGAGAGGGGAGATTTATTTTAACCAGGATCTATGGCTGAATGGATGTCGAGATTTCCTTGAGGATGTATAAAGAACAGATCCTTAAAACTTTGATCTTGACTGCATATAGCCATGGTATCCTCCAGATATTCGTTGACTAGTTCTTGAAAAGAATCAGCGAGATTGAGATATTCTTCGCGAGGATGACTCATGAGTCGGTCAACATTAAATGTGACTTCTTCACTACCAATTCTTAATTTCAGTGATTTCTCGTGTACATCAATTACAGCTTTAGCCATATTCAAGAATGGTCTGCCAAGTATGAGTGGGACCTTCGTGTCTTCCTCAATATCCATAATGACGAAATCAACGGAAATGCAAACTTATCCACTCTGACTAGGACATCCTCAGCTATTCCTTGAGGAATTTTAACTGATCTATCCGCGAGTTGGATAGTCATTCTGGTAGGCCTTAAGTCATTTAATCCTAACTTTTTGAATAATGAATAGGGCATTAGGTTTACACTGTCTCCTAAGTCTGCTAATGCATTGCTAATTTGGACATCTTGCAAGTAGCAAGGTACCGTAAATCTTCCTGTATCTCCTAAGTTAGGGGGAATACCATGTTGTAACACTAATGAACATTCTTCACTCAAGGGTAAGCTAACTATCTCTCTTAATCTCTCTTTGTTTGAAAGCAATTCTTTGAAAATTTTTGCGCAGTTTGGTATTTCTACTAAAGTATCTACTAGTCGTACATTCAAACTGTGATGACCCGGAAATTTCCGACCAAATTTAAACTTAATCTGTATATGTTTCCGACACGATAAGCAAAGTTTGTAATATTGAGTCTCGAAATTTTTTTGAACTGTTTCATAGATTCAATTACCCTTTGACTGTGCTCTCGACGATTCACGAACAATTAATTGTAAATAAATATGTGCGTATGTATATATAAATAATAATTCGAAATATAATTTGAAGTATTATATATTGTTGTTATTAAGAATTAATAAAATAAAAATAGGATATTAAAATAATTATTATTTAAAATATATCTCTATATATAAATAAAATATATTAAAAATAAATATTAAATGATTGTAATACTCGTTTGATGTTTCGATTGATATTAAGCAAGTTAAATTCAAACTTATATAGTTTTAAAATAAACGGTGATCCGAAAATGAGTTCTATAAATTATAGACTTATTGAAAATGTATTTAGGAGCTGTTTATTAAAATTTTAGAACTTTTTATATTTTACCCAGAATTGAGAGAGAAAGTTGATGTAATTTTATTTAATAAATTAATGATCAAATTTTATACCATAATGACCAAAATAAATAAATATAGTTAGTTTAAAAATATGAGATTTTTTCAAGGACTTTTATCCGCCACTAATGATCAACGGAATACGAATTTCAATCCGTGAAACCAATAGTAAACGATGGCTAATATATTCACACGTTTATATTTTTAAATATTATTATATTATTATTACTTTATGAATTGTATCAATGATCCGTGATATTGTGAATTGTGATTGAAGATCACTGTATTTAATTTATGCTTTCTGTTTTCCATCCCTTTCATGCGCTTGTTCCCATCACATTCCATCCGTAAGTTTAATTTAGTTTATTATTTGATTGTTTCACTTTTGACTTCTTCACTGCATTAAACGAACCCACTTCATTTTATATTCAGGTTGCTTAAACTATTGTGTGATTCTCACAAGTTTAGACTTGATTTCTATATTATAATTAAAACTACTACTAGTACTATATTTATATATATATATATATATACTTCCTCCTTTACCAACACAACACCCGTAGAACCACCATGGTCACCTCATTTACATCACCATCATCCACAACCCACCTCTCTCCGGACCACCGTCAACCACCATCAATATTCCTTCACTGCTACTACACGAAATCCCATCACCATTCTCTCATCCTTGTTTTAACAACACTAAACACCCATTTCCTACTTCTTGTTTCTACTTGTGATCACCTTGAAACCACCCTGTAAACACCATCACTTTTGCTTCGAGTCATACTTCGAGGATCATAGCCACACTTGTACATTTTTTTGTTAATTGATACCCCAAACAAGAAAAACCCATAAAGCCATCAAACCTGTGGCTAGTTTCTGGTTATAATTCGCTGCTGCCATCATTTTCTTTTTTGTTCACTAATGATGCCTAAGCAAAAACAACCTACAGGTTGTTCTAATATCTATTATATTACCCATTGTGTACTTAGGCCGTTCGAAACCCACATTATTATTATTTTCGGACTGCTCGAGGAAACAACAACCATTGAACACCCCACCTTGATAACCACCTCTGTTGAATCACTTTCGGTCACCATAACCGATCCCCAATCACCACCTTCCACCCATTTACATGTAACCATCATCAAAATTCATCGAACCACTTTGAAAACCACCCAAACATAGAACCTGCTACAGCTCCTGTCAACTGCTTCTTTTCAAATTTTGTTTTCTATTTTTTTTTCCTGTTTTGTTCAAACAACCACCTCCATGAACACCCCATTTACACTACTTCTATATTCGATAACCACCCACCTCCATTGCCACTCAACATCACACACCACCCTCTACCTATTTCTGTTTTATTGTCATCATCAAGAACCCCCACCGGAGCACCATTTAAACTTGAGAATTTTGGGCTGCTGTACAGCGAAAACAGTAATTCGATATAGAGTGATAAAGATAAGGAAGATGACTAGGAAGCTAGGTACACCGAATGATTGAACTTTTATCGTATGTTTCCTCTTTTTCCTTAATGGCCGACAATTATATTAGCAAATAAACCCACTTGCAATGCTACTAAACAATTGATTAGGGGTTTTTCTTTTACAACCTATATATATATATATATATATATATATATATATATATATACGTACAATCCAGTAGGAAACTTAATTAGGTTAGTGGGTTAACTTGTGAATCCAATCAATTACTCTAATGGGCTTATCCTTAGGCTCCTTAAATTTAGATGGACACCAATAATAGAAGAGAAAGTAACAAATGGATAAATGGTTGAGTATGTGGGTGTTTGAGCGAGAGGTCTCGGGTTCGAGCTTGGAAACGGGCATTTTTTTTAGAAAAATAAGAAGGATGCAGGAGAAAAGGTCAAAAGCAATTTAAGTTGGGTGTCAATTTAGAATTGAAACACATAGCGTAATGGTTAAGGATGTTATCGAGTTAGCGGGACGTTGCGGGTTCAAACCCGGACTTGGGCATTTTTTTAAGGGCTACTTCCTTGAGGTAGTTATCTATCTACTTATTATTATTATTATTATTATTATTATTATTATTATTATTATTATTATTATTATTATTATTATTATTATTATTATTATTATTATTATTATTATTATTATTATTATTATTATTATTATTATTATTGTTATTATTATTATTGTTATTGTAATGATAGTTATTATTATCATGATTTTATTTATTATCATTAATTTAGTTTACATTATTGTAATTGAAATAAGTATTATAAGTATTATTAATATTATTATATTTAGTATGAACATAAGTATTAGTATAAAAGTTATTATTATTATTATTATTATTATTATTATTATTATTATTATTATTATTATTATTATTATTATTATTATTATTATTATTATTATTATTATTATTATTATTATTATTATTATTATTATTATTATTATTATTATTATTATTATTATTATTATTCTTATTATTATTATTACTAAAATTATTACTATCATTAGAAGTATTATTATTTTTATCAATATTAATATTTTGATAAGTAATAACAAATTTCTTATCATTATAATTATTATTATTATTAAAATTATAATTATTATTATCATTATTATTAAAACTATCATTATTTTTATCATTATTACTATCATTAATATTATTTTCATTAACATAAATTTTATATCATTATTATTATTATTACATTATTATTATTACTACAAAAATAATAACAGTATTTACATATAACACATTTTGATTTAACAATATAATACTAATTATGTAGATATATATGTATTAGTATAACTATATGTATAAATATTAATATACGAAATAAATATATATAACCTTTGAAATAACAAATACATTACTAAATTAAATAAGGAATATATATATATATATATATATATATATATATATATATATATATATATATATATAAACTAGTTTGATTATTACTACATGTTAATTATATATGTTAATATATATATACTTGATATAGGTTCGTGAATCTGAGGCCACCCTTGCATTGTTCAGTTTCGTCGTATGAATATTTTTACTACAAAATATTGTAGAGTGAGTTTCATTTGCTCCCTTTTTAAATGCTTTTGCAATATATATTTTTGGGACTGAGAATACATGCGCTGCTTTTATAAATGCTTTACGAAATAGACACAAGTGATCGAAACTACATTCTATGGTTGAATTATCAAACCGAATATGCCTCTTTTTAGCTTGGTAGCCTAAGAATTGGTGTTTATGATAATTGCCACAAATTGACGCGAATCCTAAAGATAGATCTATTGGGCCCAACAAGCCCCATCCGTTGTTGCGGATGCTTTAGTACTTCGATTTATCATGTCCGATGTGAGTCTCGGAATGATGGGGATATTCTATATGCATCTTGTTAAGGTCGGTTACCAGGTGTTCACCATATGAATGAATTTTAATTCGCGGGTTACGCGTGTTATTATGTACTCGGGTTACGTGTACAATTAAACATCTGAAATCTTGTGGTCTATTAAAATGATGAAAATGAATGATTATGATAAACTAATGAACTCACCAACCTTTTGGTTGACACTTTAAAGCATGTTTATTCTCAGGTATGAAAGAAATCTTCCGCTGTGCATTTGCTCATTTTAGAGATATTACTTGGAGTCATTCATGACATATTTCAAAAGACGTTTCATTCGAGTCGTCGAATTCATCAAGATTATTAATAAGTCAATTATAGTTGGATATATTATGAAATGGTATGCATGCTGTCAACTTTCGATGAAATGAAAGTTGTCTTCTAAAAACGAATGCAATGTTTGTAAAATGTATCATATAGAGGTCAAATACCTCGTGATGTAATCAACTATTGTGAATCGTTTATAATGTATATGAACGGGGCATTTCACAAATGCAGATTCTTAATAATTTCCCAATACTTAGCAAATTGCGCTTCTAGTTTTTCCTTTGTAAGCCTACCTGGGAAAGGTATGCGGGTTCGCGGATTAATTTCTGGAGCTTTAGGAGTGATAGGTTCCAGTGGATTGTCAACTGGGTCAATTGGCACAGGTTCCGTATTGGAAAAATTTTGCATGGGTATGTTAACAGTTGTTTCCTTCCCACCTCTAGTAACTACTGGGGAATTAGACTCACTACACTCTATTTCAACTTTAGTGGTTAATCGTTTAAGCCTAAGCTGAAAATTGGTTATTAATTATTCAAAAGTCTTTATCAAAATATCAAACTTGTTTTGGCATTCTATGACTTGAAGTTTTATCATGTATTGCTTTTTCATAAAGTTGACTAAAGTTTCCTTAGAATGGAGAGTGGGTTGGTGTAGTAGAAAAATTATATTAGAGTCCGAGCTATTCTGTTGTTTATATGCCCATCTAAGGTAAGGATACCTTACATTGGTTTTAGTAGCATCGGCACTTTTAGGGATTGGTAAACTTTGAAGAGTGAGAGTGAGATCTTGTAACCTGGTTTTCAACATTTTTACCATATGAGAGAAGACGTCATCCTTCCCAGCAGATTCATTGCTCCAATCTTCTTGTTGTGTGGCTATTGTTTCTAAGAGATTCCATGCTTCGTCTGCTGTTCGTGACATGAAATTGCCTTGCGAGGCCATGTCTAGAAGAGACTTATCATCCTTGGTCAAACCATTGTAAAGTGCAGATTATGTCTGCCCGACTTAATGAATGATTCGGACATCTTTTAAGCATCACCTCTACTCTATTTCATGCTAGACACAATGACTCATTTTATTTTTGAGAAAAGTTTGTGATGTCATTTCATAAACGGGTTTGTAAGGAGGGTGGATAGAATTTGTTTAAAAACTTGGTGGCTAGTTCCTCTCATGAATGTATTTAATTCGGCTTAAGCTCATCAAACCATGTTAAAGCGCGTGGAGACAAAGAATATTGAAAAAGATGAAGTTTAAAAATGTTTTTCTCATTTTCTTCCTTCTTAAAAGAGTCAACCGGACTAATAAATTTGTTTAAGTGAAAGTTTGGATCGTCAGTCGGTAATCCTTGAAATTTACAGATCATACTGACCAGTTTGATCGTATGTGAACTGATTTCAGGAATTCATTCGGTTCCTAAGGTGATTGGTCATCCTCTTTCTTCAAAGCATGACTTTTTGCATAGAAGCAAGGATGTTTTGTTGTTCCATTTTTTTAGATTTTCTGTTTAAAAGACTTAAAAGTAACTTTTAGAAAATATTAATTATCTAAAAGGATTGATAATTTATTTAAAATAATTATTCTTGAAATTCGGTCGCTAACCTTATCGGATATTCCAATTGATAGGACTTCTTACAGATTACTTCATATTTAGGTGGCCAGGCCAACTACAGAGAGGCAGGATTCTTTTGGTTCCAATATAATTGGAGAATGTTCAAAAAATCCAGCAACCAAGTCCGTGTATAATTGTCTTTCTTAGACACCACCAAACAACACTTTTGTCTGTTTAAAATCTTTCTTAATCGAAATATTCGATCCCCGGCAGTGGCGCCAAAAACTTGTTTTCCTTTAGTATGACCGAAACGGACGATTTTATTCGTGCAGTGTCGTTGGGCCGCAAGACGTCAGGATCAGCTTAATCAGGAGAGAGAACATTGGTTTTCTATTTATTTTTTGCGGGGCCTTAATTTACTTTTAACTTTCTAAGGTAGAAGGTGTAAGTTATCCTAGGGTCGTACTTTTGAATGGTTTAACGAATTGAAGATCAAGTGGATAATTGTCTTTGATTAAATTACCTAGATAAAGAATAGTAGTTGGTTTTAAGCTAATAGTCCTAATTGTGAAAAAGTAAAGAAAGTGGAAGGATATCCGGAGTATGCAGATCAGGGAAATGTTGACCAAGATATCATTTTAGGCTACGGAAAGGTAATTATATTTATGTTAAAGCTATGATTAGAATGATGTAGATCTGGTTGGATGAGCCAATTACTCAGACCTACTTATCTCTAGACTCTAAGAGTTCTCGTTGAGTAGTGAAAAGTATGTCACTTGGTTGTATAATTAAAAGGTAACTATACCTGGGAGGTTATCCTCAATAAAGCACTAGGTTTATTAGTGAGTTGAGTTCTAATCCTAACTGAATAACAACGTGCCGTGTTGATTGAACACTGATCACAAACGGAAGGAGTCCGTCGGGTTAAGTTGACAAAACCTTATATGAAAACTACCAACCATTTCATCATACTAATGAGATCATACCAATCCTAATATTATACAGCATCACAGTTGATATAATGAAAGTAAAGCAGATAGAAACCTAATTGATACCTAAACAGTTAATATGACTTATTCCTAGGGCAACAATCAAACAAGAACATGCAGTAGGTTTGGGTCATATAGTCAAGGCACTAACTAGATCTTAACAACTCTTAAGAGGTCTCTTCGGAACAGTCAATAGGCATACTAGGTCATTCATGTCTCAATTCCTAAGTTCCGTGTCCTAAATGCGGATTAGATGCCTCTCGGGAACTCCGGCCATACCGAGTTCATAGAATCTTCAGATACAGTATAACTGGGGGTCTTAATCCTATGAAGTAGCTAAGTTCGTATAGGTGGAGAAGTCCTGATCACAACCTAGGTTGGTCAATCCTTAAGATGCTAGCATACAAATCTATCGGAATCACAGGTTCAGCATAACAACGGTAACCGTACTAATTTAACATAACTACGCTAATCCAAACTTCTATCATGGCAACATACTGATTAATTAAGCTAACATGGTAATATCAAAATGCATTATTAAAAATAAATGGTAACAATACATGTTTAATTAAAAAGACAAGCGTTTCGGATAATAAAAACCTGAAAAGGCTGAAGAAATCTGCCCGAGATCACAGGGACTCGCCGGGATATCCTCCGGAAATTAAAAGCTAAGCTAGCTACTACTAAAAACTAACTAAAAAGCTTGAAAATATAAATTTAAGTACAAATTAAGTGTGTTGAAATGAGTGGAAGAGGCCCTTTAAATAGACAAAGATCCAGCTGCCATACGGTTGGCAAGCCGTATGGCAGGCCATTTTTGGTGGCTGTTTGCTCTGGTGAACCGAATTGCATGGCCGTTTGCCTAGGCCGTATGGAAGGCCATTTTTCACACTGGCAGTCCGTATGGCAAGTCGTATGGCCTGCCCTGGTCTGTTTGTTTCCTGGATCGTAACTTGATTTCCTTGGTCGTAACTTGTCTTTCACCGTTTTCGCTCTAGATTCTTCGTTTTAGCTCTGTTTTACTTGATTCTTTTTGCATCGCCTTTGTAATTACTTAATCTACACAATTAAATGAAAAATAAATTATTTTGGAGATAAATTTTTGAACTTTATGGATTTAGGGCTCAATATCGGGGATAAAAACGTGAGTTTTTGGACGATATCAGAATTCCTCAAGCGGCGTTCAATGCTTGAGACCGTGCTATGGTGAAGTGTACTAATTAGCACTGACCAGGTTCCATGGCCTTACTTAGCATAGGTACAGCTTACAAAAACCTTTGTGCTTCAGCGTGCACGTACGAATTTATATGCTTGGTGACTACACTAGCATGGTCTAGGACCGACAATGTACTATGGACCTAGTTAGATGTTTCATTACGAAAGAGTCATAGTTGGAATCCAAGGCTCGGTGGACTTACTACGACTGGTGTGCCTCAGTCAAACTTACGTTGTATTCGATAGACTTCTCTTATCAAGGGTGTGAAGACCCATCCTAATCCATCCGGACGAAGTCCATATCGATTATAAACGATTCACAACAGTTGATTACATCGCGAGGTACTTGACCTCTATATTATAAATTTTACAAATATTGCATTCGTTTTTGAAAAGACAATCTTTCATTACATCAAAAGTTGACGGCAGGCATACCATTTCATAATATATCTAACTATAATTGACTTAATAATAATCTTGATGAACGCGACGACTCGAATGCAACGTCTTTTGAAATATGTCATGAATGACTCCAAGTAATATCTCTAAAATGAGCAAATGCACAGCGGAAGATTTCTTTCATACCTGAGAATAAACATGCTTTCAAGTGTCAACCAAAAGGTTGGTGAGTTCATTAGTTTAACATAAATAATCATTTCATAATTTTAATAGACCACAAGATTTCATATTTCCATTTCTCATAAACATACGTCCCATGCATAGAGACAAAATATCATTCGTATGGATTGAACACCTGGTAACCGACATTCACAATATGCATATAAGAATATCCCCATCATTCTGGGATCCTCCATCGGACATGATATAAATTTTGAAGTACTAAAGCATCTGGTACTTTGGATGGGGCTTGTTGGGCCTGATAGATCTATCTTTAGAGTTCGCGTCAATTAGGGTGTCTGTTTCCTAATTCTTAGATTACCAGACTTAATAAAAAAGGGCATATTCGGCTTAATAATCCAACCATAGAATGTGGTTTCAATTACTTGTGTCTATTTCGTAAAGCATTTATAAAAACAGCGCATGTATTCTCAGTCTCAAAAATATATATTGCGAAAGCATTTAAAAAGGGAGCAAATGAAACTCACCTACTGTATTTTGTAGTAAAAATACATACGACGACATTGAATAACTGAACAATGCAGGGTTGGCCTCGGATTCACGAACCTATATCATTTGTATATTTATTAATATACATAGTTGTAATCGAACATATATATATATGAATTTATTAGTTATATCTTTTTTTTATTAATAATATTTATATATTTCATTTATTCATTTTGTTATACAAAAATATTAATTTTCGTTATGTTCTATGTATTTAATATATACATCGTTTGTTTGTTAAAATATAGTAACTAATATATTATTAATATTGAAAAGAAAAAAAAATGATAATAACTATGATACTTAATATTACTAATAAAGATATTAAAGTTATCAATTTTCGTTAATAATAATGTTGATGATAGTTTTTAATTATAAATTTCATAATGGCAATAACTGTAGTAAAATGAATAATTTAATAATAATGGTAGTGAAAATAATAATTTTTAATATTAGTACATAATACCTAATAATAATAATTATACAATCTTATTACTAATGGTATTCTTAATATTAATACTTTTGTTAATAACAATAATAATTTCTAAATGTTTTTAATACTAATACTAATATTAATGATAAAGATACTTTATGATATTCATAATAGGAATGATAATAACAACCATACATATGATATCAATGTTAATATTAATGATGATAATAACCATTTTTATGATAATATTACTAATACATAATGATTTTTCATATTAATAACTATATTGATCATAACATTAATTAATACATAAAGTCATACTAATAATCTTAAAATTCGTCATACTTAATAATAATACTAACAATAATGATAATACTTACTAATACTTAGTTATAGTAATAATAATAATAATTATAATTATAATTATAATACTAATAATAACAATAATCATATTCATAGTAAAATCAATAATAATCATCGTCATAATAATACAAGTATTAATAGTCATAGTAATAACAATAATAATAATAGTAATAACAATAATAACAATAATAATAATAAAAATGATGATAATAATAATAATAATAATAATAATAATAATAATAATAATAATAATAATAATAATAATAATAATAATAATAATAATTTTATTAAATTATACCTTTGTAGTATAAAAAGGATTAAACTGCCCGAGACGGGACTCGAACCGGCGACCTCTCGTAAACCCGTATAACACATTAACCATTCAGGCTGTTGCCTAATATCTGATTGATACCATAATTAATAATATATAACCCGTATATTATCTTTTTCATCTCCTTCTTTATCAATTCAATCGACCAGAGGACGTATTCACCAACCAAGTATTGAATCAAGGTTTCAATTAAGATCGAAAATTAATTAAAACCGACCTATTTCAGATACTTTGTTCAACAGATAACAAGAAAGCAAAAAAAAAATTAAAAAAAATAAAACTGGGTTGCTGTTCGTCGGACATAAAAAAAAAAGAACTCCAAATTGATTTCGATTTTTGAAAGCTTTTTAGACAATGATTTCAACACAAAATAGTTTCTAATTGGTTCGTATAATCTTCCTGACTCATCAATTTTAACAGAGACATAACAAATAATCTGAATTCGATTGAAGAACAGCTGTTGACTTTTTGATTGTAAAAATTTGACTTCGAAATTCTATCTTGATATAACGAATTGAGATTTAAGATTTTGAAGAAAGATTAGGTAGGAAATTCCTAACAAATCTGCGTTATTACATTTTTAAAATTGTTTCAAATTTGAATTTTCACCAAAAAGATTAAATATAGAGGGTCGAGCTTCATATTTCAGAGAAAAAAAAATATCTAATAATAGTTTAAGATATACAATAGATATTGATAATGGGATATGAGTAGCTGTTATCAATAATACATATTTTTCGATTCCCTTATTGAAGAAAACAATCAACCAGGTATCACAAGACTAACATTAGAAGAAGATAAAAAAAATTTATGTTGGTACTATATCTACGCGTGATTTATCTGTCTATATATATAATTTTTAAATTTTAATAATTAATAATTATATTAATAATAATAATAATAAATAATACTAAATAATAACAATAATGATATATATATATACATATATATATATATATATACATATATATATATATATATATATACATATATATATATATATATATATATATATATATATATATATATATATATATATATATATATATATCTTTATTTATTGCAAGTATATACATATATCTATATATATCTATTTATATTTATATAACATTTTTTTATATTTCTTTATATGTATGTATGTATATATATATATATATATATATATATATATATATATATATATATATATATATATATATATATATATATTTTATAGATTAGAAATAAATCTTAATATTAAGTATTAATTATAACTATAATAATAATAATACTCTTAATGTTATAATATTAAAAAATTTTAATAACTAATAGTAATGATAGAATTAATAATGATAATAATGTTAATAACAATACTTTTACATCTCGAGCTTCATATGTTTTGTATATTACTCTGCGTACATTATTCAAACGATTAGATAATATAATAATAATTCCAATTAACATATATATACTTATTTTTATACTTTCATTTATATATTTATTCACTTATTTATTTGTACAAAATTGTTCGTGAATCGTCGGAAATAATCAAATGTACTTGAATATATGAACATAGTTTCAAAATTTTCGAGAATCAACATTTCAGACTTTGCTTATCGTGTCGAAACCATGTTAAGATCAAGTTTAAATTTGGTCAGAAATTCCCGGGTCATCACAGTACCTACCCGTTAAAGAAATTTCGTCCCGAAATTTGAGTGAGGTCGTCATGGCTAACAATTAATATATTTTCCTGACGAATATGAGCTGATAAATAGAGTTTTATCATTATTGAAATATACAGATAAAATAATTCGATTATTCGAAGAGCACGAATGAACTTATCACAAAAGAGTGAAATGAATGAATGAAGTTTCGTTTTAACTTTTGGCGTTGTCTTGGTTGAATTTCCGGAATTCAAGGGATTTAAAGAAAATCTTCAAAATCTAAAAGATTTGATTCTTCGGCGAATAAGGAAATTAAGACCTCTATAATTAAATACGGTGATCTGCCTCGATTTCTCCGTCTGATATTTCCATTATAAATTAAACTCTTCCTGTTCCATAATTTTCACCATTCCTATACTTTCTTTCTTAGTTCATACATCCAAAAGATTGTGAAAATACTTAGTCCAGTTCTATTCCCTAATATTTTCCTAATTATCATTTCTGTCATCCTTCTCTTCAATCTTCCACTAGAAAAATCTGTTTACTTTTAATATAACTTTGAGGTGATACTATTCTTAATTATACCGTATCTTTATATTGCTATTCCTATTAATATCCACGGTTTGTAATTTATACGTTGTTATCGGGCTTTGTATCTCCCCTTATTTTTCAATGTTCCTATTTCTGTTTCCTATAAACATTGTCATCCACAGTTAATACTCCCTCCGATTTGCTGCGATTTATACTCCAATTTCTATTTCGGAGCTTTGTCCCTTCGTTTCTTCTTCTTGCGGTTAGGCATCTCTTGTAATGGTCCAGAATTCGCAGATATAAATTTTTAGAATGAACATCGTTAATGTCCTAAGAAAGAAACGGTAATAGCACAATTTGACTTGTCAAATTACCAGAATTCAAGGTAAGATAGGACTATCAAGAAAAATATGTTCTTGATATATTTATAGATTAGACAGAACGTAAGAGTCGTGTAACATAGCACATGATGACATTGTGATCTGTGAATCATCACATTCCATTTAGAAACTCAACATGACTTACTGTAATATAATCACGTTGATCAAGTGTCATTATATTATACTAACTCATGCATCAGTTCCCAACATTTCTTCAATAACATTCATATTTTAAGCTTGAAAGTTTACAGAATATAGAAACTAACAGTTTCTATATGATGTAACACTGATAGCACGAAGAGGTAAATGATTTCAGATAAGAATAGTTATGAAAATATCTTCAGAAATATGGAGGATATTTATAATGAAAGATACGATAGTATCTTTGAATATCTAAGATCAGAGGATGATGGAGACTATTGTTCGCAAGGGTTTAGAGTAAGGAGCAAGATATTCGCTAAAGACTTCTGCAGGCTTTGAATCATTTGGATTCTTTGAAGTCAAACTTATTCTTTGTAATTTATCCACGGCTTCCTTCATAGTTTCGCATAATCCGCTTTTCGGTACTAAATTTTCTATTGAATTTTTCCAATACTCCATTCTTTATCATCAAACTTTCGACGGTTAAGGTCGTGTACAGTTGGTGCTGTTGTATTCAGCTTTTTCAGAATTTGTGGTATTGATTTGTAGACTGGGTGCTATTCAGATTTTCAGAATGGAAGATCATAGTTCTAAGAGATAAATGTTATCTGAATACATATAACTGTTGATGTGGAAACGTTGCAAGATTCGAAATACTGCTTGCTAATTCCCGGTAATTGGTATGGCAATTCTCGTTACAAGGTGTGGATGAGTATATGAATATATTTTAACGAACAAATTTAATGGTTCTTCGGAGAGACAAAGATTAATGAAGTTGTTGACAAGTTTACTGCTAATGTGGTGGAATATAAATGGTTCTCCGGTAATGTTGATGAAAGGCAAACTTATATATCAAGGTTATAATAGAGTTTATTCGAACGAAAAGTCAATGTTGATTTGCTGGAGCTGTGACAAAATTGGCTAATTTGAAAAGAGATTGTAAAGTTATTTCTGGTAATAACAACGCGAAGGAGCTAGCACAGATACGTGTTAAACGATTTACTCAGGTTCCGAGTGTTTTCAGGTGCATAACTATATGCATCAATCTTTTCTCCCGTAGATGAAGTGCGGTTGGTTCATCCTCTCGCTTGAGATGTTTTCAAGAATCATGAAAGGTTTGAACGTAGATTGTAATCGTCCAGATACAAATGAGGTTTAAGATGAAATCAAGTGGAAAACTTGAAGAATTGTTTAGTTTCATATGTTATAATCAATATTTTAATTCATTTTAATTGTCCAATGTTGGTAGTCCTCAGTTGATAGTCCACAGTTAGCAATTCAATAATTCATATATAGTTTAACATATAATATTCGAATTAATTAATACGTATCGTGACCCGTGTACATGTCTCAGACTCGATCACAACTCAAAGTATATATATTATTTGAGAAACAACCTCAACCCTGTATAGAGAACTCGATCATTACTGCATATAGAGTGTCTATGGTGATTCCAAATAATATATATAGATGCGTCGATATGATATGTCAAAACCTTGTATACGTGTCCCGATATTTAAAGTGCGTAAAATAAATAACAGAAATTAAATGACGATAAATTAAATGCGTAAAGTAAATAACAGAAATTAAATGACGTTAAATAAAATTGCGAGAATTAAAATTGCGATAAAATAAATTGCGATAATTAAATTGCGATAAATAAAATGTAATATGGAATTAACAGTTAGCTAGGAACAGTTAGCTAGGATTTTGTTAGCGTGGTTTCTTAACAAAATTTCATATTGTCAATTCGTCTGTTTCTAATCAATTTTTATTGTGTCCATTATTTCTTCATTATGCCACTTATTGGATTCTGATAGGTCAAAATCCAAATATAAAATTGAATGAAAATGGTTATTTTGTGGTGAACGGATTCGTATAGCTGTGGTTGTAAGTAGGATAGTAAATAACAGTTGAATCAGATTCGTAAAATGTACAGTGTAACTTATTAATGCGAAATCTAAATATTCTTCGGGTATTACCTACCCGTTAAAATATTTTCACCATTAACAGTTTGTACAAAAAAAAAAAAATTTAATTACAATCTTTACGAAAATATGCTTGTGTATATATTTTCTTCAGATGCAATCATGGATTTAATGAGTTAATATGATATTAAACTCATTTGATTTACGTTAGAACAAGAATATATAATCTCTAAAACATTAGAGATTACATATTCGCCATGTTGAACGAAGATAAATGATGCAGAACGTCATATAGAACGATGATTATGCTCGGGGTACCGATTGTGATGTTGAGGCGTGTGTTGTTATGGTTTGTGTTGTTGCTGGTGGTACAGTTGATGTCGTTGATGTTGTTGAAGCTGGTACATTTTGCACCATATTTTCCAAGGCTACAACTCGGGCACGAAACTCATTGACTTTATTACTCCGGGGTGATTGTCGGTATGAACGAGCGAATGAATAAGGTTTTGAATCTGACTTGTGATATAGTCTTGGCGAGATACTCTGGAAATGAGAAAGAAAATGGTGTTTCGGATTGGTTCGCCGGTGAATGCTTTAGGTTCTTCGCCCAGAGGAAATTATGGTGGACGAAAGGGATCGCTTCTTCTTGTCTCCAATGATTAAGTAGACTACGAACTCATCAGATGAATTGGGGATGGATGATTGGTTGATTCATTTTGGTGACACTGCTTTCGGAGCTTAGGTGAAACTCCATATCGGAATAGCTGTCGAAATTCGAGGAATTCGAACTGGTTGAGGAATTCATCTCGTACGATCAAATGAAGGATTTTCGATAAGAAATAGATTATAGGATGTAGATTAGTACCCTGCAATACATAGTTTACATATGCATATATAATACTAAAATCCCATAAGTTACGGAGGAATCTACGGAAGTTGTCAGGCAAAGTTACAGTAACAGATACGCTAAAATATGAAGTAGCAGATACGCTAAGAAATGAATTTTGTCTATACACTATTCATGCAATCATTGCAGTAAGATGTGTCTAGACTAAGAATAATAAGCAGGTAATTTTCTAAGGATGATAAGTAGATGATTTCTGACTAGAAATGATAAGCAAAACTTTTGACATGCAGACACGGTCGAAGTCCAGACTCACTAAAGCATCCTAACGACTATCAGTTAGACTCACTAATGCAAGACCTGGTTCGCTAAGACCTCCGCTCTGATACCAACTGTGAAGACCCGTCCTAATCCATCCGGACGAAGTCCATATCGATTATAAACAATTCACAACAGTTGATTACATCGCGAGGTACTTGACCTCTATATTATACATTTTACAAATATTGCATTCGTTTTTGAAAAGACAATCTTTCATTACATCAAAAGTTGACGGCAGGCATACCATTTCATAATATATCTAACTATAATTGACTTAATAATAATCTTGATGAACGAGACGACTCGAATGCAACGTCTTTTGAAATATGTCATGAATGACTCCAAGTAATATCTCTAAAATGAGCAAATGCACAGCGAAAGATTTCTTTCATACCTGAGAATAAACATGCTTTCAAGTGTCAACCAAAAGGTTGGTGAGTTCATTAGTTTAACATAAATAATCATTTCATAATTTTAATAGACCACAAGATTTCATATTTCCATTTCTCATAAACATACGTCCCATGCATAGAGACAAAATATCATTCGTATGGATTGAACACCTGGTAACCGACATTCACAATATGCATATAAGAATATCCCCATCATTCCGGGATCCTCCATCGGACATGATATAAATTTTGAAGTAATAAAGCATCCGGTACTTTGGATGGGGCTTGTTGGGCCCGATAGATCTATCTTTAGAGTTCGCGTCAATTAGGGTGTCTGTTCCCTAATTCTTAGATTACCAGACTTAATAAAAAGGGCATATTCGGTTTAATAATCCAACCATAGAATGTGGTTTCGATTACTTGTGTCTATTTCGTAAAGCATTTATAAAAACAGCGCATGTATTCTCAGTCTCAAAAATATATATTGCGAAAGCATTTAAAAAGGGAGCAAATGAAACTCACCTACTGTATTTTGTAGTAAAAATACATACGACGACATTGAATAACTGAACAATGCAGGGTTGGCCTCGGATTCACGAACCTATATCATTTGTATATTTATTAATATACATAGTTGTAATCGAACATATATATATATATATATATATATATATATATATATATATATATATATATATATATATATATATATATATATATATATATATATATATATATATATGAATTTATTAGTTATATCTTTTTTTATTAATAATATTTATATATTTCATTTATTCATTTTGTTATACAAAAATATTAATTTTCGTTATGTTCTATGTATTTAATATATACATCGTTTGTTTGTTAAAATATAGTAACTAATATATCATTAATAATGAAAAGAAAAATAAATGATAATAACTACGATACTTAATATTACTAATAAAGATATTAAAGTTATCAGTTTTCGTTAATAATAATGTTGATGATAGTTTTTAATTATAAATTTCATAATGGCAATAACTGTAGTAAAATGAATAATTTAATAATAATGGTAGTGAAAATAATAATTTTTAATATTAGTACATAATACCTAATAATAATAATTATACAATCTTATTACTAATGGTATTCTTAATATTAATACTTTTGTTAATAACAATAATAATTTCTAAATGTTTTTAATACTAATACTAATATTAATGATAAAGATACTTTATGATATTCATAATAGGAATGATAATAACAACCATACATATGATATCAATGTTAATATTAATGATGATAATAACCATTTTTATGATAATATTACTAATACATAATGATTTTTCATATTAATAACTATATTGATAATAACATTAATTAATACATAAAGTCATACTAATAATCTTAAAATTCGTCATACTTAATAATAATACTAACAATAATGATAATACTTAATAATACTTAGTTATAGTAATAATAATAATAATAATTATAATTATAATTATAATTATTATACTAATAATAACAATAATCATATTCATAGTAAAATCAATAATAATCATCGTCATAAAAATACAAGTATTAATAGTCATAGTAATAACAATAATAATAATAGTAATAACAACAATAATAATAATAAAAATGATGATGATAATAATAATAATAATAATAATAATAATAATAATAATAATAATAATAATAATAATAATAATAATAATAATAATAATAATAATAATTTTATTAAATTATACCTTTGTAGTATAAAAAGGATTAAACTGCCCAAGACGGGACTCGAACCGGCGACCTGTCGTAAACCCGTATAACACATTAACCATTCAGGCTGTTGCCTAATATCTAATTGATACCATAATTAATAATATATAACCCGCATATTATCTTTTTCATCTCCTTTTTTATCAATTCAATCGACCAGAGGACGTATTCACCAACCAAGTATTGAATCAAGGTTTCAATTAAGATCGAAAATTAATTACAACCGACCTATTTCAGATACTTTGTTCAACAGATAACAAGAAAGAAAAAAAAAATTAAAAAAAATAAAACTGGGTTGCTGTTCGTCGGACATAAAAAAAAAAGAACTCCAAATTGATTTCGATTTTTGAAAGCTTTTTAGACAATGATTTCAACACAAAATAGTTTCTAATTGGTTCGTATAATCTTCCTGACTCATCAATTTTAACAGAGACATAACAAATAATCCGAATTTGATTGAAGAACAGCTATTGACTTTTTGATTGTAAAAATTTGACTTCGAAATTCTATCTTGATATAACGAATTGAGATTTGAGATTTTGAAGAAAGATTAGGTAGGCAATTCCTAACAAATCTGCGTTATTACATTTTTAAAATTGTTTCAAATTTGAATTTTCACCAAAAAGATTAAATATAGAGTGTTGAGCTTCATATTTCAGAGAAAAAAAAATATCAGATAGTAGTTTAAGATATACAATAGATATTGATAATGGGATATGAGTAGCTGTTATCAATAATACAAATTTTTCGATTCCCTTATTGAAGAAAACAATCGACCAGGTATCACAAGACTAACAGTAGAAGAAGATAAAAAAATTTATGTTGGTACTATATCTACGCGTGATTTATCTGTCTATATATATAATTTTTAAATTTTAATAATTAATAATTATATTAATAATAATAATAAATAATACTAAATAATAACAATAATGATATATAGACTCAACATTTCAGACTTTGCTTATCGTGTCGAAACCATGTTAAGATCAAGTTTAAATTTGGTCGGAAATTCCCGGGTCATCACAAGGGGTGACACATATAGTGTACTCTGAATCGGGGTTCGCGACTTCCCAATAACAGAGCCGATAACTACGTTCTATTAGTTGAAAAAGCGATTGAGTTTAAAGCATAATTGAAAAGCATCTCGACAGCATACAAAAACCATAATATTATTTCGGCATTATAACTGACTACATCATAGCATACACTAAAGATAACTACTCGATAATCATGGTAACAATATCAAAAATCATAATGATAGAAGACATTATGTGACACCGCTATTTTTTTTAACACATATACGTGGCGGAAGCATTTATTTATTAGTTACAAAATAAACAATAACTATTGTTAATACGGTACAACCAGTGTCACGTGTCATTTCAACAAAATACATGTTTAAACAGAGAAGATTTATTTACAATATGTTTAAAAAATATCACTGATTAAATAAAGCAAAACATCATCAGAGTTGACTCCTGTCAAACATAACATCACCATGCCCGTCTTCTCCCCAAAAAACATTACTTACAAAAACTAACAACCTGCAGGGAAGAGATGGAGGGAAATTAGCACGAAGCTAAGTGAGTACGACTAACTACAAGCAATAGTATACAGGAACCATCATACTAATCATGTCACAAAGGCTAACACACAAACATCACCCAAGTGCTGTCTACAGAGACTCTGGCGGCTCGCCCAAACCATTAACCACCAACTGATCGGACTGGGGCTTACCAGAAGTTCCTCCACCACCGTGTGTATATATATAATCCACACGCGACGGATGCGTCATTCACATATATATACACCTCGATTGTCTAGGCTACCACACAATAGGGACGCACTGGGCTCCAGCAGACAAGCATCAACTAACATGTAGTCATCACAACGTACTAACTAACACAACAGTAAGTATATCTAACAAACATGGCAATCATAATATAACATGCTACTCTATACTATGTTCTCAAGTTAGTCCCACTCACCAATTACTAGCAACTGGCTCAGATAATCTACTACTGAGCGGCTTCTTTATCCTTATCACCTGAACATAAGGCAAATCAAGTTAGTTACTGTCTGTTAACACCAAATAACACAGTACATAAATTTTTGTATCAAAAAGCGTCCGCTAAAATTTTTTGCTTAACACTTGTGCACTTTTAAAATTTACATCCTGAACATCAAAATATAAACGGGCATCATAACACCTAAAAATCAACACTTGGTAAAATATTTCACTGCCAAAGACCATCGGTCGATCGTCAGAGACGGTCGGCCGATCGTCACTACACCATCGGTCGATGGAATTCACTATCGGTCGATGGACTTCACTATCGGCCAATCGGTAAAATTACAACCGTTGGTCGAAGGACTCACACCATCGGTCGACGGTCTAGTCCATCGGTCGATCGCCAGACACCATCGGTCGACGGTCAGAGACCATCGGTCGAGGGTAGTTCATCTGCAGCAACAACTACCAAAGTGACGGGTTTCACACCAAACTCACCAATTCTCGATCTAGAGCTCGTTATTAACCACAAAACTTACCAAATCTGATACAACGATCATTTAGAAACACAAACCCACAATGTTTTGACACAAACAACACTAAATCAACCCATTTTGACCCAATTTACACTTTTATAAAGACTAACACAAAATTCTTAATTTCTCAAAGATTAAATCACGAAATGTTACAAATCTTACTTTAAAAGAATCAGTAAATCGCAGAGAACACAAAGATATGAACGATTTGAGCTCTAGAACAAGGATTGAAGATCTAGGGTTTGGTTAGGTGAAGGAGATGAAGAACGAGTGTGTTTGGTATGTGTGGAGAATTCTGGAAAAAAAGAGGAAAGAAGCAACACTAGTCATCTATAATGGGTTTAATTCCCACGCTGTGCAACACACGGGTATTTATCAGTTATCTGATATCTTTCGTACCTCATTTGGCAATCCAAACGAAGTCCAATTTAAATAAACAAAACTGTTCTGTGACCCTTGTCACAAACTGGTCCTAACCACATCATTAAATAATAATAATAAACATAAACATTAAATAAAAATAAAAGCAAATATAAACACAACATATACTTAAGGGCATTTTAGTAATCTTACAGCTAGGCCCGATCGAGGATGTTACACATTATATAAAGACAAAGGATAGAAGTACCATTAGATTAAACGAGTTCCGGATACAAAAGTGACAACTTCAAACTCCAGACCGCTCCTAATACAATCTTTGGCGTTCTTCTCCGGCGACTAGATTTCCAGCACAGAGTCGAAGACCTTGAAAGTTTAACTAATATTGTAGAGAGAGAGAGAGAGAGAGAGAGAGAGAGAAGTGAATTGAAATGTGTGTAAAAATGGATGACAAATGCCCTTTAAATAAGCTTGATTTTTGTTGTCATACGGCTGGCAGGCCGTATGGCAAGCCGTATGGCAAGCCGCATGGCAAGCCGCATGGCAAGCCGCATGGCAATTCGTATGGCATGGCCGTTTGACCAGGCAAGCCGTTTGGCCTGGCCATTTGCATGGCAGGCCGTTTCTGATATGGAAAGCCGTAAGGCAGGCAGGATGGCAGGCCGAATAGCTGCCCTGGTTTGCTGTTTTGCTTGGATCGTTTTGCTTGTTCCTTGGATCGTAACTTGGTTTCCGGGGTCACAACTTGTCTTTCTCTGGTTTTGCTCTAGAATCTCTGTTTTAACTCCGATTCTCTTGATTCTTTTTTGCACCGGCTTCGTAATTACTTGATCTTCACTTTTAACCGGCAAAATGAGTATTTTGGCGATAAAGCTTGAAACTTTATTGTTTTTGGGCCTCAATTCCGGGTAAAAATGTGACTTTTTAGCCGATATCAAAGAGTTATCTCCATGATTATGCAACTTCGAAGGCTCATCTCATCTCTAAAATCTTTTGATTACCCAACATCGAACATCAACCTCTAATCCTTCTTCCAATGCTTCATCTTCCAAGATTCAAGCTCAACGATCTTCAAACAATCTTCATCAAACTCCAATGGACAACTAGTGGCAATCCTTGACAAATTCTTCAATCTAATCCTCATAAGCATCCACCACTCCTCCTAACCAAGACTTCACTCTTCAAATTTCACAACTTCTCACAATCATTATTACTTCACAAACATCACAAACATCACAAACAACCAAGGACTTGGCTTAAAATTATCCAAAGTTACTAAACGAGCGACACTCAAGAGTGGTATGCCAAGCCACTTGATGTGTTCACGTATGATGACAATGCACAACTTCAATCTTCGCAAACATACTCAAAACATCCTAATTCAAGCCTAACTATATTATCTTCACATTATCATAATCAACAACACAATCTAACCAAACTTGCTCCCTAGAATGGTTCTAAATCAACAATATCGCAAGACATCATATTTAGATCAAACAAATCAATAATCAAACTTTTAGTGTAAACCTTTCTAGGAGCATTCTTCATACCACAAAATTTTAAACTTCACCTCCACCATCTAACTCTCCTCATCATCAAGTGAAAGATTGCACAAATGCTTCACTTTGGTGTTTAGAGCGCCAATGTCATGAGTTACCCAAGAAAATTTTGGCCTTAGGGAAAATAAAGCCTTAGAAAACCGTTTTTTTTTCATTTTTACAACGGGAAAACAAGTCGAGTTTTTACACAAGATGAGTTTTCCGGGAATTTATGGTTTTTAAAGCTTTGTGCATCCGAGTGTCTTGTATACGGGTACGTGTAACGTTCCACAGACAAGTTAAGCTTCAATATTGGGTGCTCATTATTTAGAATGCTTTTATGAACATGAATGCTTTCACAAATACCTTTGAACTATGAAAATCTTGTGGTTTATCATATACTAATTTTATCCAAACCTGTGAATTCACCAACTTTATATTGACATCTTTTAGCATGTATTTCTCAGGTACTTAGACATTGCTTCTAATGTGCTATAGAGGTCAAGCTTAGAGATAGTCACATGCTTAGTCTACATTATTTATGAAACTTTGCATTCATACTTTTTGTACATTATTTGGGATGTATTACTTTAGGAAGTGTTGATCAATATTTTTAATTGAAAACTTTTGTTTAAATAAATGAATGCACTTTTTGGTTAGAATGTCTCATATAGAGGGCACAACCATGCGATGGGACCGTTTGTTAATGATTGCATCAATAACAATTTTGGCGGGTCATTACAGTTGGTATCAGAGCTAATGGTTGTAGGATCTAGGAATACATTAGTGTGTCTGATTAAGTCATTAGGACGCATTTGTGAGTCTAGACTACAACCTGACTGTTAGCTGCTGTGTAATATTATTCATATTACTATATATATGTATATATGTATTACATGTGTACTAACTTTGGAAAGTCTTGATTTGAAATGTCCCGTTCTTATTGATTAAAAACGTTCCATATTAATTGATTTCGTTGCGAGGTTTTGACCTCTATATGAGACGTTTTTCAAAGACTGCATTCATTTTTAAAACAAACCATAACCTTTATTTCATAAATAAAGGTTTAAAAAGCTTTACGTAGATTATCAAATAATGATAATCTAAAATATCCTGTTTACACACGACCATTACATAATGGTTTACAATACAAATATGTTACATCGAAATCAGTTTCTTGAATGCAGTTTTTACACAATATCATACAAACATGGACTCCAAATCTTGTCCTTATTTTAGTATGTAACAGCGGAAGCTCTTAATATTCACCTGAGAATAAACATGCTTTAAACGTCAACAAAAATGTTAGTGAGTTATAGGTTTAACCTATATATATCAAATCGTAACAATAGACCACAAGATTTCATATTTCAATACACATCCCATACATAGAGATAAAAATCATTCATATGGTGAACACCTGGTAACCGACATTAACAAGATGCATATATAAGAATATCCCCATCATTCCGGGACACCCTTCGGATATGATATAAATTTCGAAGTACTAAAGCATCCGGTACTTTGGATGGGGTTTGTTAGGGCCAATAGATCTATCTTTAGGATTCGCGTCAATTAGGGTGTCTGTTCCCTAATTCTTAGATTACCAGACTTAATAAAAAGGGGCATATTCGATTTCGATAATTCAACCATAGAATGTAGTTTCACGTACTTGTGTCTATTTTGTAAATCATTTATAAAACCTGCATGTATTCTCATCCCAAAAATATTAGATTTTAAAAGTGGGACTATAACTCACTTTCACAGATTTTTACTTCGTCGGGAAGTAAGACTTGGCCACTGGTTGATTCACGAACCTATAACAATATATACATATATATCAAAGTATGTTCAAAATATATTTACAACACTTTTAATATATTTTGATGTTTTAAGTTTATTAAGTCAGCTGTCCTCGTTAGTAACCTACAACTAGTTGTCCACAGTTAGATGTACAGAAATAAATCGATAAATATTATCTTGAATCAATCCACGACCCAGTGTATACGTATCTCAGTATTGATCACAACTCAAACTATATATATTTTGGAATCAACCTCAACCCTGTATAGCTAACTCCAACATTCACATATAGAGTGTCTATGGTTGTTCCGAAATATATATAGATGTGTCGACATGATAGGTCGAAACATTGTATACGTGTCTATGGTATCTCAAGATTACATAATATACAATACAAGTTGATTAAGTTATGGTTGGAATAGATTTGTTACTAATTTTCACGTAGCTAAAATGAGAAAAATTATCCAATCTTGTTTTACCCATAACTTCTTCATTTTAAATCCGTTTTGAGTGAATCAAATTGCTATGGTTTCATATTGAACTCTATTTTATGAATCTAAACAGAAAAGTATAGGTTTATAGACGGAAAAATAAGTTACAAGTCGTTTTTGTAAAGGTAGTCATTTCAGTCGAAAGAACGACGTCTAGATGACCATTTTAAAAAACATACTTCCACTTTGAGTTTAATCATAATTTTTGGATATAGTTTCATGTTCATAATAAAAATCATTTTCTCAGAATAACAACTTTAAAATCAAAGTTTATCATAGTTTTTAATTAACTAACCCAAAACAGCCCGCGGTGTTACTACGACGGCGTAAATCCGGTTTTACGGTGTTTTTCGTGTTTCCAGGTTTTAAATCATTAAGTTAGCATATCATATAGATATAGAACATGTGTTTAGTTGATTTTAAAAGTCAAGTTAGAAGGATTAACTTTTGTTTGCGAACAAGTTTAGAATTAACTAAACTATGTTCTAGTGATTACAAGTTTAAACCTTCGAATAAGATAGCTTTATATGTATGAATCGAATGATGTTATGAACATCATTACTACCTTAAGTTCCTTGGATAAACCTACTGGAAAAGAGAAAAATGGATCTAGCTTCAATGGATCCTTGGATGGCTCGAAGTTCTTGAAGCAGAATCATGACACGAAAACAAGTTCAAGTAAGATCATCACTTGAAATAAGATTGTTATAGTTATAGAAATTGAACCAAAGTTTGAATATGATTATTACCTTGTATTAGAATGATAACCTACTGTAAGAAACAAAGATTTCTTGAGGTTGGATGATCACCTTACAAGATTGGAAGTGAGCTAGCAAATTTGAAAGTATTCTTGATTTTATGAAACTAGAACTTTTGGAATTTATGAAGAACACTTAGAACTTGAAGATAGAACTTGAGAGAGATCAATTAGATGAAGAAAATTGAAGAATGAAAGTGTTTGTAGGTGTTTTTGGTCATTGGTGTATGGATTAGATATAAAGGATATGTAATTTTGTTTTCATGTAAATAAGTCATGAATGATTACTCATATTTTTGTAATTTTATGAGATATTTCATGCTAGTTGCCAAATGATGGTTCCCACATGTGTTAGGTGACTCACATGGGCTGCTAAGAGCTGATCATTGGAGTGTATATACCAATAGTACATACATCTAAAAGCTGTGTATTGTACGAGTACGAATACGGGTGCATACGAGTAGAATTGTTGATGAAACTGAACGAGGATGTAATTGTAAGCATTTTTGTTAAGTACAAGTATTTTGATAAGTGTATTGAAGTCTTTCAAAAGTGTATAAATACATATTAAAACACTACATGTATATACATTTTAACTGAGTCGTTAAGTCATCGTTAGTCGTTACATGTAAGTGTTGTTTTGAAACCTTTAGGTTAACGATCTTGTTAAATGTTGTTAACCCAATGTTTATAATATCAAATGAGATTTTAAATTATTATATTATCATGATATTATCATGTATGAATATCTCTTAATATGATATATATACATTAAATGTCTTTACAACGATAATCGTTACATATATGTCTCGTTTAAAAATCATTAAGTTAGTAGTCTTGTTTTTACATATGTAGTTCATTGTTAATATACTTAATGATATGTTTACTTATCATAGTATCATGTTAACTATATATATATCCATATATATGTCATCATATAGTTTTTACAAGTTTTAACGTTCGTGAATCACCGGTCAACTTGGGTGGTCAATTGTCTATATGAAACATATTTCAATTAATCAAGTCTTAACAAGTTTGATTGCTTAACATGTTGGAAACATTTAATCATGTAAATATCAATCTCAATTAATATATATAAACATGGAAAAGTTCGGGTCACTACAGTACCTACCCGTTAAATAAATTTCGTCCCGAAATTTTAAGCTGTTGAAGGTGTTGACGAATCTTCTGGAAATAGATGCGGGTATTTCTTCTTCATCTGATCTTCTCGCTCCCAGGTGAACTCGGGTCCTCTACGAGCATTCCATCGAACCTTAACAATTGGTATCTTGTTTTGCTTAAGTCTTTTAACCTCACGATCCATTATTTCGACGGGTTCTTCGATGAATTGAAGTTTTTCATTGATTTGGATTTCATCTAACGGAATAGTGAGATCTTCTTTAGCAAAACATTTCTTTAAATTCGAGACGTGGAAAGTGTTATGTACAGCCGCGAGTTGTTGAGGTAACTCTAGTCGGTAAGCTACTGGTCCGATACGATCAATAATCTTGAATGGTCCAATATACCTTGGATTTAATTTCCCTCGTTTACCAAATCGAACAACGCCTTTCCAAGGTGTAACTTTAAGCATGACCATCTCTCCAATTTCAAATTCTATATCTTTTCTTTTAATGTCAGCGTAGCTCTTTTGTCGACTTTGGGCGGTTTTCAACCGTTGTTGAATTTGGATGATCTTCTCGGTAGTTTCTTGTATAATCTCCGGACCCGTAATCTGTCTATCCCCCACTTCACTCCAACAAATCGGAGACCTGCACTTTCTACCATAAAGTGCTTCAAACGGCGCCATCTCAATGCTTGAATGGTAGCTGTTGTTGTAGGAAAATTCTGCTAACGGTAGATGTCGATCCCAACTGTTTCCGAAATCAATAACACATGCTCGTAGCATGTCTTCAAGTGTTTGTATCGTCCTTTCGCTCTGCCCATCAGTTTGTGGATGATAGGCAGTACTCATGTCTAGACGAGTTCCTAATGCTTGCTGTAATGTCTGCCAGAATCTTGAAATAAATCTGCCATCCCTATCAGAGATAATAGAGATTGGTATTCCATGTCTGGAGATGACTTCCTTCAAATACAGTCGTGCTAACTTCTCCATCTTGTCATCTTCTCTTATTGGCAAGAAGTGTGCTGATTTGGTGAGACGGTCAACTATTACCCAAATAGTATCAAAACCACTTGCAGTCCTTGGCAATTTAGTGATGAAATCCATGGTAATGTTTTCCCATTTCCATTCCGGGATTTCGGGTTGTTGAAGTAGACCTGATGGTTTCTGATGCTCAGCTTTGACCTTAGAACACGTCAAACATTCTCCTACGTATTTAGCAACATCGGCTTTCATACCCGGCCACCAAAAATGTTTCTTGAGATCCTTGTACATCTTCCCCGTTCCAGGATGTATTGAGTATCTGGTTTTATGAGCTTCTCTAAGTACCATTTCTCTCATATCTCCAAATTTTGGTACCCAAATCCTTTCAGCCCTATACCGGGTTCCGTCTTCCTGAATATTAAGATGCTTCTCCGATCCTTTGGGTATTTCATCCTTTAAATTTCCCTCTTTTAAAACTTCTTGTTGCGCCTCCTTTATTTGAGTAGTAATGTTATTATGAATCATTATATTCAAAGATTTTACTCGAATGGGTTCTCTGTCCTTCCTGCTCAAGGCATCGGCTACCACATTTGCCTTCCCCGGGTGGTAACGAATCTCAAAGTCGTAATCATTCAATAATTCAATCCACCTACGCTGCCTCATATTCAGTTGTTTCTGATTAAATATGTGTTGAAGACTTTTGTGGTCGGTATATATAATACTTTTGACCCCATATAAGTAGTGCCTCCAAGTCTTTAATGCAAAAACAACCGCGCCTAATTCCAAATCATGCGTCGTATAATTTTGTTCGTGAATCTTCAATTGTCTAGACGCATAAGCAATCACCTTCGTTCGTTGCATTAATACACAACCGAGACCTTGCTTTGATGCATCACAATAAATCACAAAATCATCATTCCCTTCAGGCAATGACAATATAGGTGCCGTAGTTAGCTTTTTCTTCAATAACTGAAACGCTTTCTCTTGTTCATCATTCCATTCAAATTTCTTCCCTTTATGCGTTAATGCAGTCAAGGGTTTTGCTATTCTGGAAAAGTCTTGGATGAACCTTCTGTAGTAACCAGCTAGTCCTAAAAACTGGCGTATGTGTTTCGGAGTTTTTGGGGTTTCCCACTTTTCAACAGTTTCTATCTTTGCCGGATCCACCTTAATACCTTCTTTGTTCACTATGTGACCGAGGAATTGAACTTCTTCCAACCAAAATGCACACTTTGAAAACTTAGCGTACAATTCTTCCTTCCTCAATACTTCTAACACCTTTCTCAAATGTTCACCGTGTTCTTGGTCATTCTTTGAGTAAATAAGTATGTCATCAATGAAAACAATGACAAACTTGTCAAGGTATGGTCCACACACTCGGTTCATAAGGTCCATGAACACAGCTGGTGCATTAGTTAAACCAAACGGCATGACCATAAACTCGTAATGACCGTAACGTGTTCTGAAAGCAGTCTTTGGAATATCATCTTCTTTCACCCGCATTTGATGATACCCGGAACGTAAGTCAATCTTTGAATAAACAGACGAGCCTTGTAGTTGATCAAATAAGTCATCGATTCTCGGTAGTGGGTAGCGGTTCTTGATGGTAAGTTTGTTCAACTCTCGGTAGTCGATACACAACCTGAATGTACCATCTTTCTTCTTGACAAACAAAACAGGAGCTCCCCACGGTGATGTGCTTGGTCGAATGAAACCACGCTCTAAAAGTTCTTGTAATTGGCTTTGTAGTTCTTTCATCTCGCTGGGTTCGAGTCTGTAAGGAGCACGAGCTATTGGTGCAGCTCCTGGTACAAGATCTATTTGAAATTCAACAGATCGATGTGGGGGTAATCCCGGTAATTCTTTCAGAAATACATCAGGAAATTCTTTTGCGACGGGAACATCATTGATGCTCTTTTCTTCAGTTTGTACTTTCTCGACGTGTGCTAGAACAGCATAGCAACCTTTTCTTATTAGTTTTTGTGCCTTCAAATTACTAATAAGATGTAGCTTCGTGTTGCCCTTTTCTCCGTACACCATTAAGGGTTTTCCTTTTTCTCGTATAATGCGAATTGCATTTTTGTAACAAACGATCTCCGCTTTCACTTCTTTCAACCAGTCCATACCGATTATCACATCAAAACTCCCTAACTCTACTGGTATCAAATCAATCTTAAATGTTTCGCTAACCAGTTTAATTTCTCGATTCCAACATATATTATCTGCTGAAATTAATTTACCATTTGCTAATTCGAGTAAAAATTTACTATCCAAAGGCGTCAATGGACAACTTAATTTAGCACAAAAATCTCTACTCATATAGCTTCTATCCGCACCCGAATCAAATAAAACGTAAACAGATTTATTGTCAATAAGAAACGTACCCGTAACAAGCTCCGGGTCTTCCTGTGCCTCTGCCGCATTAATATTGAAAAACTCTTCCACGACCTTGTCCATTCGTGTTCTCCTGGTTCGGGCAATTTCTAATAATGTGTCCCGGTTTTCCACATTTATAACAAACTACATTGGCATAACTTGCTCCGAAACTACTTGCTCCGCCATTACTCGTTCCGACACCATTTGTTCCTTTCGTTCTATTAACCCCTGGTCCGTAGACCTCACACTTCGCCGCGCTATGACCATTTCTTTTACACTTGTTGCAAAATTTGGTGCAGAACCCCGAGTGATTCTTTTCACACCTTTGGCATAGCTGCTTCTGATTGTTGTTGTTGTTGTTGCGGTTATTATTGTTGTTGGGATGATTGTTGTAGTTGCTGTTGTTGTTGTTGTTGTTGTTGGGCCATTTGTTGTAGTTGCGATTGATGTTGCGATTGTTGGGATAATTATTGCGATTATTGTTGTAATTGCTGTTGTTGTTGTATTGGTGATTCTTATCACCGTTTTCCTCCCACTTTCTTTTGACTTGCTTCACATTGGCCTCTTCAGCAGTCTGTTCTTTAATTCTTTCTTCAATTTGGTTCACGAGTTTGTGAGCCATTCTACATGCCTGTTGTATGGAGGCGGGCTCGTGTGAACTTATATCTTCTTGGATTCTTTCCGGTAATCCTTTCACAAACGCGTCGATCTTCTCTTCCTCATCTTCGAATGCTCCCGGACACAATAGGCACAATTCTGTGAATCGTCTTTCGTACGTGGTAATATCAAATCCTTGGGTTCGTAACCCTCTAAGTTCTGTCTTGAGCTTATTGACCTCGGTTCTGGGACGGTACTTCTCGTTCATCAAGTGCTTGAATGCTGACCACGGTAGTGCGTACGCATCGTCTTGTCCCACTTGCTCTAGATAGGTATTCCACCATGTTAACGCAGAACCTGTGAAGGTATGCGTAGCGTACTTTACTTTGTCCTCTTCAGTACACTTACTTATGGCAAACACCGATTCGACCTTCTCGGTCCACCGTTTCAATCCGATCGGTCCTTCGGTTCCATCAAATTCCAAAGGTTTGCAGGCAGTGAATTCTTTGTAGGTGCATCCTACACGATTTCCTGTACTGCTAGATCCAAGGTTATTGTTGGTATGTAGCGCAGCCTGTACTGCGGCTATGTTTGAAGCTAGAAAAGTACGGAATTCCTCTTCATTCATATTCACGGTGTGTCAAGTAGTCGGTGCCATTTCCTTCAAAATAGTTAAATGGAACAAGTTAATCATACAGAATATTAAGAGTAGTTAATAGTATTTCGTAGCATAATATGAACTCATTTATAAAAGCTTTTTCTTCATATTAGCGTTTTATAAGTTTAAATTCGGGTAGTACCTACCCGTTAAGTTCATACTTAGTAGCTAATATACAATTCAACTACTACAATTCTATATGAAAAACTGATTATAATAATATTTCACGTTCAAACTTTTATACAATATTTTACAAACTTACAATACCGCTTATTTTACATAAAGCATGAAATATAGCACACAATAACTTTGATACAAGATAGTTGTGAAGATAATTCTAGCTAGTACACAAGTCGTTCAGCAAAGGTAATAAAGACACGTAATTCATACGTCCAGAAACAAGTCATGCATTCTGGTTTTACTAGGACTACTTCCCATCCTTGGTCATGTGCAACATAACCGTTATGGCCGTTGATAAGACAGCGTGTTGTAACGTCGTTAAAGGGACGAGGGTTACGTAATGTCCAACAGTCCCGTAATAATCTAAAAACCTCATTTCTTACCCCAATTACCGACTCCGTCACTTGTGGAAACGTTTTGTTTAATAGTTGTAGCCCAATGTTCTTGTTCTCACTTTGGTGAGAAGCGAACATTACTAATCCGTAAGCATAACATGCTTCTTTATGTTGCATGTTAGCCGCTTTTTCTAAATCACAAAGTCCAATATTCGGATATATTGAGTCAAAATAATTTCTTAACCCGTTGCGTAAAATAGCATTTGGGTTCCCCGCAATATATGCGTCAAAGTAAACACATCGTAACTTATGGGTTTCCCAATGTGATATCCCCCATCTTTCAAACGAAAGTCTCTTATAAACCAAGACATTCTTGGAACGTTCTTCGAATGTCTTACAAACTGATCTCGCCTTAAATAGTTGTGCCGAGGAATTCTGGCCGACTCTAGACAAGATTTCATCAATCAAGTCTCCGGGTAGGTCTCTTAAAATATTGGGTTGTCTATCCATTTTGTGTTTTTAAACTGTAAAATAGACAAGAGTTAGATTCATAAAAAAATACTTATTAATACAAGCAATTTTTACATATATCATAAAGCATAAGAACACTATATTACATATATTACACCACACGAATACAACTATCTTATTCCGACTCGCTCGTTTCTTCTTCTTCGGTTTTGGTTCGTTTTGCCAAGTTTCTAGGGATATATGATGTTCCCCTAATACGAGCCGTCGTTGTCCACATTGGTTTAGAAAAACCTGGTGGTTTAGAGGTTCCCGGGTCATTGTTACAACTTAAGGACTTCGGGCGTTGACGATACATATAAAGTTCATCGGGGTTGGAATTAGATTTCTCTATTTTTATGCCCTTTCCCTTATTATTTTCTTTTGCCTTTTTAAATTCAGTTGGGGTAATTTCTATAACATCATCGGAATTCTCGTCGGAATCCGATTCATCGGAGAATTGGTAATCCTCCCAATATTTTGCTTCCTTGGCGGAAACACCATTGACCATAATTAACCTTGGTCGGTTGGTTGAGGATTTTCTTTTACTTAACCGTTTTATTATTTCCCCCACCGGTTCTATTTCTTCATCCGGTTCCGATTCTTCTTCCGGTTCCGATTCTTTTTCCGGTTCCGACTCTTCTTCCGGTTCCTCTTCGGGAACTTGTGAATCAGTCCACGAATCATTCCAATTTACATTTGACTCTTCATTATTATTAGGTGAGTCAATGGGACTTGTTCTAGAGGTAGACATCTATCACATAATATCAAACGCGTTAAGAGATTAATATATCACATAATATTCACATGTTAAAAATATATAGTTTCCAACAAAATTTGTTAAGCAATCATTTTTCAAGTAAACACGGTCGAAGTCCAGACTCACTAATGCATCCTAACAAACTCGATAAGACACACTAATGAAAAATTCTGGTTCTCTAAGACCAACGCTCGGATACCAACTGAAATGTCCCGTTCTTATTGATTAAAAACGTTCCATATTAATTGATTCCGTTGCGAGGTTTTGACCTCTATATGAGACGTTTTTCAAAGACTGCATTCATTTTTAAAACAAACCATAACCTTTATTTCATAAATAAAGGTTTAAAAAGCTTTACGTAGATTATCAAATAATGATAATCTAAAATATCGTGTTTACACACGACCATTACATAATGGTTTACAATACAAATATGTTACATCGAAATCAGTTTCTTGAATGCAGTTTTTACACAATATCATACAAACATGGACTCCAAATCTTGTCCTTATTTTAGTATGCAACAGCGGAAGCTCTTAATATTCACCTGAGAATAAACATGCTTTAAACGTCAACAAAAATGTTGGTGAGTTATAGGTTTAACCTATATATATCAAATCGTAACAATAGACCACAAGATTTCATATTTCAATACACATCCCATACATAGAGATAAAAATCATTCATATGGTGAACACCTGGTAACCGACATTAACAAGATGCATATATAAGAATATCCCCATCATTCCGGGACACCCTTCGGATATGATATAAATTTCGAAGTACTAAAGCATCCGGTACTTTGGATGGGGTTTGTTAGGCCCAATAGATCTATCTTTAGGATTCGCGTCAATTAGGGTGTCTGTTCCCTAATTCTTAGATTACCAGACTTAATAAAAAGGGGCATATTCGATTTCGATAATTCAACCATAGAATGTAGTTTCACGTACTTGTGTCTATTTTGTAAATCATATATAAAACCTGCATGTATTCTCATCCCAAAAATATTAGATTTTAAAAGTGGGACTATAACTCACTTTCACAGATTTTTACTTCGTCGGGAAGTAAGACTTGGCCACTGGTTGATTCACGAACCTATAACAATATATACATATATATCAAAGTATGTTCAAAATATATTTACAACACTTTTAATATATTTTGATGTTTTAAGTTTATTAAGTCAGCTGTCCTCGTTAGTAACCTACAACTAGTTGTCCACAGTTAGATGTACAGAAATAAATCGATAAATATTATCTTGAATCAATCCACGACCCAGTGTATACGTATCTCAGTATTGATCACAACTCAAACTATATATATTTTGGAATCAACCTCAACCCTGTATAGCTAACTCCAACATTCACATATAGAGTGTCTATGGTTGTTCCGAAATATATATAGATGTGTCGACATGATAGGTCGAAACATTGTATACGTGTCTATGGTATCTCAAGATTACATAATATACAATACAAGTTGATTAAGTTATGGTTGGAATAGATTTGTTACTAATTTTCACGTAGCTAAAATGAGAAAAATTATCCAATCTTGTTTTACCCATAACTTCTTCATTTTAAATCCGTTTTGAGTGAATCAAATTGCTATGGTTTCATATTGAACTCTATTTTATGAATCTAAACAGAAAAGTATAGGTTTATAGTCGGAAAAATAAGTTACAAGTCGTTTTTGTAAAGGTAGTCATTTCAGTCGAAAGAACGACGTCTAGATGACCATTTTAGAAAACATACTTCCACTTTGAGTTTAATCATAATTTTTGGATATAGTTTCATGTTCATAATAAAAATCATTTTCTCAGAATAACAACTTTAAAATCAAAGTTTATCATAGTTTTTAATTAACTAACCCAAAACAGCCCGCGGTGTTACTACGACGGCGTAAATCCGGTTTTACGGTGTTTTTCGTGTTTCCAGGTTTTAAATCATTAAGTTAGCATATCATATAGATATAGAACATGTGTTTAGTTGATTTTAAAAGTCAAGTTAGAAGGATTAACTTTTGTTTGCGAACAAGTTTAGAATTAACTAAACTATGTTCTAGTGATTACAAGTTTAAACATTCGAATAAGATAGCTTTATATGTATGAATCGAATGATGTTATGAACATCATTACTACCTTAAGTTCCTTGGATAAACCTACTGGAAAAGAGAAAAATGGATCTAGCTTCAATGGATCCTTGGATGGCTCGAAGTTCTTGAAGCAGAATCATGACACGAAAACAAGTTCAAGTAAGATCATCACTTGAAATAAGATTGTTATAGTTATAGAAATTGAACCAAAGTTTGAATATGATTATTACCTTGTATTAGAATGATAACCTACTATAAGAAACAAAGATTTCTTGAGGTTGGATGATCACCTTACAAGATTGGAAGTGAGCTAGCAAATTTGAAAGTATTCTTGATTTTATGAAACTAGAACTTTTGGAATTTATGAAGAACACTTAGAACTTGAAGATAGAACTTGAGAGAGATCAATTAGATGAAGAAAATTGAAGAATTAAAGTGTTTGTAGGTGTTTTTGGTCGTTGGTGTATGGATTAGATATAAAGGATATGTAATTTTGTTTTCATGTAAATAAGTCATGAATGATTACTCATATTTTTGTAATTTTATGAGATATTTCATGCTAGTTGTCAAATGATGGTTCCCACATGTGTTAGGTGACTCACATGGGCTGCTAAGAGCTGATCATTGGAGTGTATATACCAATAGTACATACATCTAAAAGCTGTGTATTGTACGAGTACGAATACGGGTGCATACGAGTAGAATTGTTGATGAAACTGAACGAAGATGTAATTGTAAGCATTTTTGTTAAGTAGAAGTATTTTGATAAGTGTATTGAAGTCTTTCAAAAGTGTATAAATACATATTAAAACACTACATGTATATACATTTTAACTGAGTCGTTAAGTCATCGTTAGTCGTTACATGTAAGTGTTGTTTTGAAACCTTTAGGTTAACGATCTTGTTAAATGTTGTTAACCCAATGTTTATAATATCAAATGAGATTTTAAATTATTATATTATCATGATATTATCATGTATGAATATCTCTTAATATGATATATATACATTAAATGTCTTTACAACGATAATCGTTACATATATGTCTCGTTTAAAAATCATTAAGTTAGTAGTCTTGTTTTTACATATGTAGTTCATTGTTAATATACTTAATGATATGTTTACTTATCATAGTATCATGTTAACTATATATATATATCCATATATATGTCATCATATAGTTTTTACAAGTTTTAACGTTCGTGAATCACCGGTCAACTTGGGTGGTCAATTGTCTATATGAAACATATTTCAATTAATCAAGTCTTAACAAGTTTGGTTGCTTAACATGTTGGAAACATTTAATCATGTAAATATCAATCTCAATTAATATATATAAACATGGAAAAGTTCGGGTCACTACATGATTCTCCTTCCTGAATTTGACCCCTACTTCGCATCACCGTTCACCACTCACCTTCAGTTATTGGACACCCGTAATTAGAACTGAGTTCCTAACACACTCGACGGCTGAAGACCCTATTAGATTTGCAAAAATAGAACGTTATCTAGATGAATTTAAAGTTGTTCATATTTTTTTAGACCACATAGAGTAATGGTGGATTGGAAGTATGAGTTAATGTAATATAATGACGCCTAGCTAACGTGATTATATTATGGTAAGTCATGTAGAAATTCCAATGTTGTTACGTGAGAGATAAGAAGAATGTTGGAATGAAAGTATGAGTTAGTGAAATATAATGGCGCCTAGCTAACGTGATTATATTACGGTAAGTCAGACAAAAGTTTCAATATTATTTTGTAAGGTATAGGAGGATGTTGATCGGATTGGCAGAAGCTCCATTTGGATTGACCGACGCAATCGATGTGTCTTTTTCCTTAACTCCCTGACCAGTCATTTCATTCCTCTGCTTATGGCACCTACCCATTATTTGTCCGGTTTAGACACATAGAACATACCTTAATTAGATTTGCATACTCGTGCCCTTTACGTCCCAAACATCCACATGTTCTGCATTTAGGAAACTATGATCTTTCTTCGCTTTCCACAATGCGCTGAATTAATGTTTCTTATTTATGACATCTCTTGTCCCATACGTTGCTTTTCATCATAGAATTCCGGTTTCTATCTCTAACCGTAACATTGTTTGCTCATTTTGATGTGAAGTATGCTTTATCAAGCACAATGTCGATGAATGCATTGATGGAACCCGTTACTTATTAAAGATATTGAGATTCTCATTTAATTCTCCTAATTACACTCCTCCAGACTTAGTGTAGAACAAACAACTCCTTAAACGGTTCCCATGTGAGCCTTTGAACACATTCATCACCCTTATGTTTTACAATGAATTTCTACTAAACACACATAGTTTAATTTCCTAAATAGCTTCTTACATGGTCCAATTTTATCTTCATTAGAAAAAGTAGTTATGTGAATACCTCCTTCTGTCTGAGCTATTTATCTCTTACTCAATATCGGATTAACAGTATCTCAAATACATTGTCGACTTATGAGTTGAGGAGTCCTTGTAATCCACATTCGTCTCCCTTCATGATATATCTCTTCATTATGGTATTTATTACCTACTTATTATATATTTGTGCAATTTTAGTTGTACTATGTCGACTTGAGTGCTTAGTTTTGTGCTCATCGCCCAGCAAAACACGTTTAGCTCTGGTGGAAGTCAAAGCCATATTCTTTCATACCTTGACAGGGAATTCGTCAAATCTCCTACGATGTGTTATTCTTGTTATATGTTATCTCTTCTCTCCAGTAGCCAAAACTCTTACAGGAGTGATATTGGCTAAAAAGTCACATTTTTACCCCCGATATTGAGCCCTAAAACCATAAAGTTCCAAACTTTATCGCCAAAATAATCAATTTGTTGGTTAATTTGGTAGATTTAGTTATTACGAAGGCTATATTTCAAGAATCACTAAAAGCGGATGAGAAACGAGGAAAAACGAGCAAAACCGGCTAAGACGATTAACTCGCGTTTAAATAACTTATTTTATAATTTTTAGAAAAGTTTAATTACTTAATCTCATGTTGTAGGATATTCAATTACGAACGCGTGGGGCGCAAGAATCGTCAAAAATGGAGCTAAAACGAAGATTCTAGAGCGAAAACGGTGAAAGACCAGAAATCAAGTTCGATCCTTAAAAAATGGCCTGCCAGTACCCCTTGCCAAACGGCTTGCCTGGCTTGCAAACGGCTTGCCAGTGCCCCTTGCCAGTACCCCTTGCTAAACGGCTTGCCAGGCGTTTTTAAGAAAAAACGGCCTGCCAGTACCCCTTGCCAAACGGCTTGCCAGGCGTTTTTCAGAAAAAACCCCCTGCCTGTACCCCTTGCCAGGCATTTTTTGCCAAAAATTACAATTTTGCCCTCAAGCTTTACTTATAAAAGGAGGGCTTCATTTCTCATTTCAACACACACCTTACACACAATTCTTCACTTCTCTCTCAAATATCTCTCTATAGTCGCTCTCTAGTGATCTATAGGAGATTAGTTCTCTCTCTACTTTCTCTCTCTTGGTTCTAGAGAGAGGAAAGTACAGAGATTAGGAAATGTAGTTATATCTCTATTGTCGCTCTCTAGTGATCAATAGGAGATTAGTATGTAGTTAGTAGTAGAAGCTATCAAGCATTGTAACGCTATGGATATTATGAAGAAATACAAGTGTTATTCTGCCGACATTATCCGGTACTATCTATCCTTTGTTTTATTAATTCATCATAATGTTCTTGTTTGATGTTTCTGATTTATTAATGATTGAAATGTTTGTTGCCATAATGTGTGAGTAATTGCTTGATTGTTTGCCATGATTTAATAATATTAGTTAGAGATGATTATCGTTACATACTCGCTTTCTGTCTATGATATTAAACCTCATTATTATCGTCCTTCCACCAATAAACGTGATTAAAACCTTTTATAAAGTCAACATTATAAAGGTAATTAGTTATCTGTGTTTATACATTGGTCAAGGTATGAACCCATCGGAAATACTATAAAGTACATGGGGAATTACTATAGGACCAGATCAAGACATTGGTCAAGAGTATAAGACTAATGTCGATATACTATAGGACCACTTGAGCATGGTCAAGGTTAGAAGCTATGAAACCACTATAAGTCTAGTACATGGTGGATAACTAAGGGATTTATTGGGTAGATTTAAGTAAGGGCTGGTTTAAGTCATAAATGGGAGTTTAACGCACTACAATACAAACTAAGCTTATGAATCTTCAAGGATGACTGAGAACTATCAAATGTTCTAATATGTCTACAAACCTTTAGATTTTACCAAACCATTGACAGAAAAGAATTCGAAACACAATCATAACCACTCACTTGGGTGATACACTAAGGTGTTAAGAAAGGTTGGATATTATCTATATAAGGCTATGCTACTTTATTCGTGCGCCCAAGGTATGCATTGCATCCAAGATGGGCCGCTTATATTCTTAAACCGAATAAAGCGTCGGGAGTTGAGCATAGCCCATCCGATCAGAATCTTCAAAGCCTAGTTCCTCGTGACATGCTAATCGGGAAACCGCTTAGTAAGGAATCTAGTGTTCACACCAAGGTATATCTATCCAAGGAGTGTCTCACAATCATCCCGACACTACGTTATCTTAAATCATGGTGAACCACGTCTTCTCTGTCCTTAGCTGTTGCATGCTAGCTAGCTTATTTTAATTATATTGCTTTAATATTTTAAATACAATTATATAAACTATTCAACCCAACTATTGCCTTTACATAATTTGATATTCCGGATAAAAGTGGTGTCTAGAATAAACCGGTTGGACTTAGTTGTTGGATTTTCCGAACAGTTGCCAATTTATTGGGACCAAAAGGATCCTGCCTCTCCACACAAGGTGTACCTGGCCACTAGTCTTGGATACAAAATTGTGCACAAACCTAATCTTAATTACTAAATTATCTGAATAAGCTCCGTTTCAAATTCGACCGCTCAAGGAACGACCCTAGGTCATATTTGCCCTTGCTAACCCATAGGAAGGAATAATAGATTTAGGCCCAGCATATATAAATTAAATAATCAACTTCTTCTCTTGGTATCCTGAATTGACGTTTTGCGACCTAACGACACTGCATAAATAAACAGTCCGATTTAGGCATATCAAGGAGCATCAAAACCTCATCAAGAAATTTATTAGGGACAATCACTCAACAAGATTCAATTTGAATCCTCAACCATTGACTGTTTTTCATCAACATATCAACCATCAAGTTTACCTCATCGAGATAGCAAGTATCTCTCAAGCATAATCTTCCCAAATGATTCAATCATCTCTGCCGGTAACTATTCAGTTTCCCATAATCAAGAAGATACTTCATGCTCGTACAACCAATATTAATAGTATGCTTGGCACCATACGAATGATGATGCCATACCTTTAAATGCGCACCTACTACTGCCAACTCAAAATCAAGGGTAGGGTACACCTTCTGAAGTTCCTTCATTTGTCTTAAGGCTTGGACATAATCCATCTTATTTGCATCATGTCGAACCATGTCCATTAAAGGACTTCTATAATATCCTAACGTATTTTACCCTATTACCGATAAAAGTTAAATTTAAGTACGATACAATTGTTGCAATGAAGAAAATGTGATCCTTCACACCCTCAAAATGATCAACGGTAGAATCGATAAAATGATCACTATGCTACTTAGCGTCAAACAGCACGCAATTGTTACACCTGTACGATAATTCGCGACCTTTTCCTTGTCATTCACTCTGAAAAAATCTCACAATACTTCATTTCAACTCGGTGATAAATTGAAATAGTATCTTATGGTGCTTTTCCAACAATGTTCAGAGCATTCTAGGATCATTTTGGTTAATTTTAGTTTGCCTTGCATTTGTTTAAATGCTTCAAGTTTTCAAATGAACTTAGTGGTGTTCATGATACCTTTCACTTATAGAGATATGACGAATACCAAATCCTTAATTTCGAGGAAACTAAGTTAGGTGACAAAATCTATCCTGCTAAGAAACCTGTAGGAATCATAGACCGTGTGCTCAAACGACTCAAGCAGAGTACTATCCATATCGTCAAAAGTTCGTTGTAACGCTCTCATAGAACTCAAACTCCCGTTGGAATGTAAAGACCAAGCGAAATGATAAATATCCACATATGTTTCCTAACACAACGCTGTCTAATGGAACTAGCTAAGATTTCAGGATTAAATTTTCTTTAACGGGTGGGTGATGTAACAACCCGACTTTTTCCATTAACTTTCTGTTAAATACTTAACGACCGTTACTTAAATCCTATAATTTTCTACGTTAATTTTTTTTAATATAATATCTAAGAATATTGTATGTTAATATGTATTACATATTCGACTAATACATGCTTCGGTTTAGAAGTACCTAGAAAATACGAGAAAACGTACGGTTAGTGAAAATCGAGAAAACATATTTTAAGACAACGAATCATATAATTATTAATTGAAATAATTATTTTATGTACTTTTATTAGTTTTAGGTTTCCTTTAATTAATTATGAATTTATTTAAATTTAGAATTCGAGAAATCCAATTTAAACCTAACTACCATTAGAAACCGTTAGTGGTTAACGTTTTCGCACCCAGTTATCGTTAAGACTCCAATGCTTTGTGTCAAATTTATAAAAATAAAAAGTTGGCTCCCCACCTTTTGTTACCAAACTGATCGTCCCCAATTAGAGTGGTGCGAATTGTAATTGTTTAATAGTTAGTGATATATAAGGATAAATCTAACCCTAATCCTCATTAAATAAAATACGTATCTTTTCTCTCCCTCACATCCATGGCCACAACTACTCCTCCTCATCATCATCACCATCAAAATCATCTTCATCATTGATTCCTTGCTTAATCGTTCAATCGAATACAAATCTGTGCGCGTACCGTTCTTCTCTTGTAAGACCCAAATAATTCTTGTATATAGAGTAAAAATGATGCACATTAAGTGTGTGAAGCGTGGAGGAAATTTAAAAGCTGACAGACTGTTTGGACCATCGTGCGCGTCGCGCATGGCTAGAGGTGCGCGCCGTGCACTACACCTGGCGACAGTTTTCTATTTTTTGTTAATTAGAGTTAAATGAAGGGCAATTGTGTCTTTTCACTTGGGGTTGGATCTGTAGCCATGTGAAGCGTGGAGGAAATTTAAAAGCTGACAGACTGTTTGGACCATCGTGCGCGCCGCGCATGGCTAGGGGTGCGCGCCGTGCACTACACCTGGTGACAGTTTTCTGTTTTCTGTTAATTAGAGTTAAATGAAGGGCAATTGTGTCTTTTCACTTGGGGTTGGATCTGTAGCCTTAACACCAGATTTGGATCTAGTTTTGGATCATTTTCACATCCACTAAACACTCTCATCCATTCTTAGAGAGAGAGAGAGAGAGAGAGAGTTCTAGAGAGAGATTTGGGGTTTTAGAGAAGAAGAAGCTTAAATCGATCAAAAGCTCGAGTGTTAAAGTTCTTCATCTCGTTCTTGGCTAGGTTCTAGTAGTGTTGGTAAGCTCTAACTCCGAATTTAATTGTTAAGACTCTTGTTCATGTTTAGGGTTTGAGCTTGTTAGGATTCTAAACCCCATTTCTCATGAATTTGGGGGTTTTGCTATATATGTTGTGTAAGTAAACCTAATTATTATGGGTTTAGGGTTTGAAGACGAATTTGTTCATGGTTTGGGTGTTAAATCACTAGCTTGTAAGTGTGTTAGTGTTTAGATGTTCATAAGAACATGTTTGTATGACAAAATGGGTGTTAACCTTGATTTGGTGTCAAACTAAGTTTTGAGTCAAGATTTGAAGAATCAAGTATGTAAATGCTTGGTTCATGCGTTAAATGGTGTTTTGGAAAGTTAATCACTAGCCGTTAGTGATTAAGGATATTTTTGGGACTTATGTCAAATGGGTGAATTGAATTGGGTCAAATTTGGTAATGACACTAAATTTGGATTAATTGGATGATAAGCACTTTTGTTAAGTGTTTAATGGCGTTTGAAATGATTACTACCTAAGTAGTAATTTCGTATAGACCTAGGTTGGTTTAAATGGTGCCAAGTATAATTTAGGTTAAATTGTACTTGTTTGATGGGTCGAAATTACCATCCGTAGTGGTAATTGGAGAAGTCCCCTTTATGTGTCTAAATGGACGGTTTGTGGAGGTCGGTATAAACCCTTGGTTAAGGGTGTTGGAGTCAAATTCTCTCGTAGAGAATGTATGTTGATTGTTTGTATACCTATATGCGTATTATAGGTAAAGGTTTGCTCGGTTTCGTTTGGAGGCGATTTACATACATGACTTGTGCGGGCATTTCGAGTTGAGTGGAACAATCATACATGTGTGTATGTAATGTATTTACTTGTGTGAAATGCGATGTGGGTTTTAAGTTCGGGTATGTGATACCACATCGTGTTGGCATGGGATGAGGGTTTAAAGTTCGGGTATGCGATACCTCATCATCATCATGTGTGTGTGTGTGTGCGGGCATAAAGTGTGGGTTTTAAAGTTCAGGTATGCGATACCACATTTCACGTGACCGGTGGGTTTTACGTTCGGGTATACGATACCACCTAAGGGACTAGTGATGCATACTAGTGGCATCTGCGTGGCTAACGGTTCATTCGCGAGAATTGTTCCCTTTGTATGATTGGTTAACCATGGTTATGTGTTGTAGTATAGCATATTATATTTTTCGTGTTATATTCTATCGTTTGTGCTAGCTCGTGATATCGTGGATTTAGCGTTGTGCGTTGAAATGGTATGTTAATTTAAATTGCTAGCGTGTATGAGGTAGTTGTGTAAGTGGTTGCAAGTAAGTAGGTTATATATGTATATGTATAACTATTGCATTCACTAAGTGTTAGCTTACCCCTCTCGTTGTTTACCTTTTTCAGGTATTGTGTCATGTGGCTAGCTAGTTGTTAGACTAGTTGTGTAGGAGCGCTTGGGCTCGATGGGGTAGCTTTTGGATATACGGACGCGGATTGGGGATTTGGTAGTCCCCGGAATTATGCTCTTGGTATCGGGTTGGGTTATAGAGTCCTAACTCGTCTAAATGTAAATTGGGATTGAAACTTGTATTTTGTACGAAAGTTGTAAAATGGCCGATGTGGGCCCGGTGTTGTAAAACTCGTTTCATTGTTGGAATGTGTTAGTTTTATCTAATATTATATGTTGTGAAAAGTGTTTCGTCTAAAAGTGTCGGGAAGTGGGAGATCTTTAATTGAAAATTGGAAATTTCGGACAGAAATTGACTAGGCCTTGTGAGCACCGCGCACAGGCAGTGGAGCGCGCCGCGCACCCTTCTGTCATATAAAAAAAATTGCTACGTATTCGGTTGGATAACGAGTTGAGTCGTTACAAGTGGTATCAAAGCATAGTCTAAGGGAATTAGGTGACCTTGGAATAGGTGCCTAGTCTTAGACTTATTGACGTTTATGCATTATATGCGGGACTTGTAGGAATACAGGTCAGACTGAGATTTGAAAGTGCCTAATGTAAGTAGGTGAACCAGGACATTGTTTTAGTGATAGTCACCTAGGTTGTAGGTTGGCTTGTTGTTGCGGTGTACTTGTGTACATTTATTATTATATTGTATATATTTGTATGTATATATACAGGTATCTATTTGGTGCGGTGTCCTAGGGATGAATCTATTGGAGAGATTCGAATGGTTGGCGGCTTTGAGTGATCAAGTTCACGGTAAGGACTTTGGTCATTCGGGTACTAGGAGTTATCGCGTGTTATTTGGTGTGAATGTTGCGTCAGTTCGAGTAAAGCACTTTGCGTTACCATGTGAAAATGGTAAGGTACGCATTTGTAATAGTGACCGATCACCATTATTATGAAAGTGTATCTTGACATCAAGTATGACATGACGAGTACCGAACGGAGGAAACGTGGCATGGTTGGGGTAGAGTCGGGATGAATTAGGAATCGTTTATTGGTTCCTAGGATATAGATGTCTCGAATGATGTGCTTGTAGACACATCGGGTTCATTGTTAGTCGGGAAGTGTTATGGTGGTTTTGGTTAGTTAAGTGAGTGAGCAAACTCACGAGTTCGATGCGTACTTAGTCACCCTAGGTAGCGGATGCACTATTGAGATTGTCATTGGTTAAAGTTACTCATCGTAACTAGGATAACGGATTAGTGTGTATGTGTGTGCGACGAGGACTTGAATCCCGTGATGGGACGTAGCAAGTCTAATGATTGTAAAATTGAGATACACTCAGTAGAGTGTGTGGTTAGAGAATCGCGTAAGGATTCTAGTTATGAGTCATCTTGGAATTTGCAAATCGAGGAGTCTTCGGGTCATTAAACTCATGGGAGTAAGATCCGAATGACAATGGTCGCGTTAGTGTGATTTGGACTATAGGGTAACATTCCTAACGGAATATCCCTTGTTGTAGTGATTGTGTCGACATTCGGAAGGGTGTAAGACTTGGTGTTCCAAGCACCTCTTAGCATTAGACGGAAGTTTTCGTTAGGCTATATCGTTTGGCCTTGTTGTAACGGCCCGGAAATTTCCGACCAAATTTAAACCTTAAGCTTTATATATTTCCGACACGATAAGCAAAAACCTCAATATTGAGTCTAGAAAGTCTGAAATCTATCAGTTACCCTTGACCAAGCCCGACGATTCACGAACAATTGTTTGTATAATAGTATTACTACTTCCTTTATTGTTGTTAAAAAAATAAAAATAAATAAATAGATATTAGCATTACTAATATAATGATATAAATATGAAACTTAACATATATAAATTGTTTTATTATTATTATTATTATTATTATTATTGTATTTGTATTAATATTATTATTAAAACATTTTATGATTATCAATTTATTAAAAATTTTAATAAAAGATTGAGTATCTATTTATTATTTGTCTGATTCAATATTTTTCTTGTGATCTGTTAAACCCGTGATTCTTTTTATTCTTCTAGTTGTTGTCTTCTCCTATACAAATTGTAGTCTGACTTCACTTTCTACTATAAGAACCATCGGGAGCAATAATCCTTGTTATTTCATCAACCATTTAATCACATCTTATAATTATCTATTGCAAAATTTGAATTAATAGGAGGAGATTAAAACGTATAACAGACACCTTCCTCACACCACAAACCACCATCTTTCACCACCACTCGAAAACCGTCAACAACCAAACCCATTTGTGTTCTTATTTGAACCTTTAATGCAATAACAACCGCTATATATAATTGAAGTTTCAATCTTTCAATAACTTTATCATTCGAGAATTATCTCATCTCCTTCTTTGTCGTGAAACCACAACACCTCTCTCACTTCCTCCCTCTCTTACAATTCACGATTCTGCTGCACCTTTTAATTCTGTTCCAACCACCGCTTAACCTCCATTAAACCAACACTCAAACATCATTAACCACTGTAACATCGAACGGTTGCTGCTGCAGTTAAACTATGATGTTTCTATTCGACAAACGTCACCATTGAAAACCCGCTATAATTTCTTTCTCGCTCTACGTGAGCTGTATATGTTCCTGCTACAAATTGAATAAGACTCACTAGGCTTAAAAGTATTATATGTGGGATCGGTCACTTGATAAAGAAAGGAGAAAATGGCCGACAAGTACCAAAGTTGTTAACCACTTTATGCAACTTGGTGAATTGGTGTTATTGTTAATTAATTGTAGACCCACTGCTATTACTAAATTATTGCAACGTGTTTCTGGTTGTTGTTTATCTCAAAAACCGACCCACTTGATTTATCCCATTCGATTTGGCTTGTAAAAAAAAAATAATCGGGCTTAAGAAAATACAGTGGGCCGAATGTCCAAATACGGTTGTTGGGCTTGCAATCTTGTTTGGGCCGTGATCCCATTCGGTTTTTATTAATCGGCCGTTTGAATTTGAGAACAAATATGAAAAACCGGATAGAAGGTTTAAGTAAATTAGGTTCTGGGATTAGTCAGATGAAATGAGTCAGTTGAGTGGTTATGGGTGTTAGCAGTTAGCGAATGGTCGCGGGTTCGAGTCCTGTTGAGTCCATTTCTTCTCTTTTTAGGGTATACCTTCTTTACTCATTTTTTATTATTATTATTATTATTATTATTATTATTATTATTATTATCACTATTTTATTACCAAAATTATTAATATCAAAAGTATTATTCTTAACATCATTATTAAATATAGTTAATTGTATTATTACCACTACTTTAGTATTATCATAATTATTATTTTGACACCCAAAATATAATTATACAAAAATATATCATTACATATATTATAAATATATATAATTCACTATTTTAATATAAATATAACATATATAAATATATATGGTATTGGAAATATTAAATATATTAATATTACTAACAAGTAATATAAATTTATAATTAATATATAAACTGAATTGAGAATCATTAAGTGCTCATTATATGTTTTAATATATATATTACTGAAATAGGTTCGTGAATCCAAGGCCAACCTTACACTTATTCAATGATGTTATATGTATTTTTACTACAAAATACATTATGGTGAGTATATAGTCCCACTTTTAAACTCTAAATATTTCGGGATGAGAATACATGTATTTTATGTTTTACGATATGGACACAAGTAACTGAAAAATAGGTTCTACGTTGAGTTGTACCACTGGCATACTTCCCTGTAGCTTGGTAACTAATATTTACAGCGGTATTGTAAACGCGAATCCTGTTGATAGATCTATCGGGCCTGACAACCCCAACCGGACTGGACGACCAGTATTCAACGGTTGCACAGTACTTCGTTTCGTGACTACACTTGGTACAGTGTAGTAAGATTTCATATTAAAGGGAATATGCGACGTGATTAAATGTTAAGTATGGTTACCAAGTGCTCAACCACTTAGAATATTTTTATTAAATGTTTACATATGAAATCTTGTGGTCCATTGTTATAACGCTGCTAACATCAAACCTATATATCTCACCAACTTTATGTTGACATTTTAAAGCATGTTTATTCTCAGGTACGAATTAAGTCTTCCGCTGTGCATTAGCTCATACTAAAGGCATTACTTGGAGTCGATCATCGCAATGGAACCAAATGTTGAAGACTTTGTCCAGATGGATAAGGACGGGTCTTTACAGGTGGTATCAGAGCGGTGGTCTTAGCGAACCAGGTCTCCCATTTGTGTGTCTAACTGGTAGTTGTTAGAATACATTAATGAGTCTGGACTTCGACCGTGCCTGCATGTCAAAAGTTTTGCTTATCATTTCTAGTCGTAAATTATTTGCTTATCATCCTTAGGGAATTGCCTGCTTATCATTCATAAGTCTAGACACGTCTTACTGCATTTAGTGCATCGATAGTGTATAGACAAAATTCATATTTTAGCATATCTGTTACTTTGGACTTTAGTTGACATCTTTTCAAAGATTCTCCGTAATTTACGGGATTTTGGTATTATATATACATATGTAAAGTATGTATAGAAGAGTACCAAATCTAACTTCTATAATCTATTTCATACCAAAAATTCATTTTTCCGATTATACAAGATGGATTTCGCATCTAGTTCAAATTCCTCAGATTATGACAGCTATGCCGATATGGATTTTCATTCAAGCTCCGAAGGCAGCATCACCGGAATGGATCAACCAATCTCCCATCATCTATTCTGGATGAATTGGGGGTGGGTTCGTAATATACTAAGTCACTGGAGACATGAAGAGGGTGATCCCTTCCATCCACCAAATTGCCCTCTTGGCGATGAACTTGAAGCACTTACCGGCGAACCTGTTCGAGAAACCATTTTCACTCTCATTTCTAGAGTATCTCGTCACGATTATATACTATCCCATATTTCAGATCTTGTTCATTCGCTCACTCCAACCACCAATCATCCCGGTGTACTAGCAGAAGTTAACGAACTTCGCTCTCGCGTGACGGCTTTGGAGAATACGGTGCGAAGGTTACAAACACCAGCAGCAGCACCAGCAGCATAATCCGTACCACCATCATCAACACCGACAGTACCCATATCACCCTCAACCACAACCGCGTCGTAAACCCTAACATCACAATTTGTACCTCGGATATCAACATCACTCACCTCAATATCACTATCTGTACCTCGAGTATGATCTTCGTTTTACATATCATTTTATATCAATTATCTTCGCTTTACTTATCATTCTATCACATTTATTTTCGTTCGACATGGCAATTATGTAGTCTCTAATGTTCTAGAGGTCATATAATCAAGTGCCAACAATAAATCAAATGAGTATAATATCTTATTGACTCATTAAATCTATGATTACATCTGAAGAAAATATATATGCAAGTATATTTTCATAAAGAATGTAATTAAAATTCTTTCGTACAAACTGTGAATGATGAAAATATTTTAACGGGTGGGTAGTACCCGAGAAATATTCAGATTTCACATTAATAAGTTACACTGTACATTCTTCGAATCTGATTCAACAATCATTTTCTATCCTACTTACAACTACCGATATACGTATCCGTTCACCACAGAATAACCATTTCTATTCAAATTTCATATTTGGATTTTGACCTATCAGAATCCAACAAGTGGCATAACGAAGAAAACATTGGACAAAAATAAAAAGTGTTAGAAACAAACGAATTAATTAATTGGAATTGTGATAGGATTTCACGCTAACTGTTCCGGCTAACTGTTCCCAGCTAACTGATTAACATTTAATTTATCGCAATTTTATTTATCGTCATTTAATTTCTGTTATTTACTTTACGCATTTAATTTATTGTCATTTAAGTTCTGTTATTTATTTTACGCACTTTAAATAACGGGACACGTACACAAGGTTTCGACCTATCATATCGACCCATCTATATATATATTTCGGAACAACCATAGACACTCTATATGTGAATGTTGGAGTTGGCTATACAGGGTTGAGGTTGATTCCAAAATATATATATACTTTGAGTTGTGATCGACACTGAGACCGGTACACGGGTCACGATACGTATTATGTAATTCGAATATTATATATTAAATTATATATAAATCATTGAACCATCAGACTATTGGACTGCTAACTTTGGACAATTAAAATGAATTAAATTAAAATATTGATTATAACATATGAAACTAAATAATTCTTCAAGCTTGCCACTTGATTCTATCTTAAACCTCATTTGTATCTCAACGTTTACAATCCGCGTACAAATCTATCAGGATTCTTGGAAATACCTAAATCGAGAAGTTGAACCGAACGCACTTCATCTACAGAAGAAAAGATCTATACACATGAAAAACTCTTGAACCCAAAGTCATAGTTTAACACGTATCGCGGCGAATTCTTTAGCATTTATCAGCAAAAACAACCTTACGATTCCTTTTCAAAGTAGCCAATTTTGTCACAGATTCAGCAGAACAACTTCGACCTTCCATTCGAATAAGTCTTATTATAACTTTGATATATACGATTGGTTTTCCTCATCGTTATCGGGAACCTTTCATACTCCGCCATGTTATCATCAGCATTTAATCATCTAAAAACACAATTCGCCCAAAAACACCTCGGATTGATAATCGACGATTTAGATATGACTGCATTAAATGCAGAGGAAACAGTAAAATTCTAGATGGCCTAAATGGCCAAAAGTTTGATGATAAAGAAGGGAATGTTAGGAACGCTCGATAGAAAATTTAGTGCTGAAAAATGGATTGAGTTAATCGTGAAGGAAACAAAGAACAAATACAAGGAATGAACCTGCCTTCAAATAATGCAAATGATTCAGTGTCTGTTGAAACCGTCAGTATGAACCCTACTCCTTATCCTAAACTTTTTCAGGTAATATTATTCATCATCATCTTATCTTAGATACTATAAGATATCTTCATATTTTCCGCTATACATATTCTCCATATTTCTAAAGATATTTTCACAACTATTCCTATCTGCAATCATCTATCTCCCCGTAATATCTGCGTTACAACATAAAAGAAACTGTGTTAGTTTCTAAATTCTGAAATCTTAAAGTTTAAAATATGAATGTTTTGAAGCAGTATTGGGAACTGATGCGTGAATTAGTATAATATAATGAAACTTGATCAACTTCATTATAATACAGTAACTCATGTTAAGTTTCTAATGGAATGTGATGATTCACAGTACCGTCATCATGTGCCATGTTACACGGCTCTTACATTCTATCCAATTCTGAAACGTATTAGGAACAAATCATCTTAATAGTTCTATTTTCCAGGATATTCTGGTAATTTGACAAATCAAAAATCGTGCCATTACCAATTTTCTCTTAGGACATTAACTATATTCATTTTGAATTTCATACCTACGAATTCCGGACCATTACAAAAGATGCTTAGTTGAAAAGGAGGAAAAGAAAAAGAATGAAGCTCCGAAATGGAAATTGGAGTATAAATCGCAGTAAATGGAAGAGAGTATTAACTGTGGATGATAATGATTATAGAAAACAAAAGCAAGGACATCGAAGTATAAGGGAAGATATAAAACCCAATAATCACCCAGAAATTACAAACCGTGTATATCAATACGTATTGCGATGTAAAGACACGGGAGAATAAGAAACATTATAATTCCAAGAAAATCATAAAAGTGAATAGATTCTTCTGGCGGCAAATGAAAAAGAAGAATGAAAGATATGAAGGTTAGAGGTATAATAAGAATCAGGATTGGATGGAACATATTAAGAATGAGTAGAGGAAGAAAGAATAAAAGGTGTGGAGAATAAGGAAAACGAAGGGGGTGGATTTATAGCAATATATCCGACAGAGAAATCAGGAACAGATTATTGCATTAATTAAAGAAGATTTTGATTTTCTAAATCGCCGAAGAACCAAATCTTATTACGTAAGATTTTCTTTAAATCCCTTAAATCCCGGAAATCAACAGTAACTACGTCATCGGTTGAAACGAATATATTTATTTACACATTTCGCTCTTTTGTGATAACTTCACTTGTACGCTTCACATGATCGAATCGTTTTATCTATATCTCTCAATAATGATAAAACTTCATTATTACCTCATATTCGTCATGAAGACATTCCTATTGTTATTTATGACAACCTCTACCAAATTTCGAGGACGAAATTTCTTTAACGGGTGGGTACTGTAACGGCCCGGAAATTTCCGACCAAATTTAAACCTTAAGCTTTATATATTTCCGACACGATAAGCAAAAACCTCAATATTGAGTCTAGAAAGTCTGAAATCTATCAGTTACCCTTGACCAAGCCCGACGATTCACGAACAATTGTTTGTATAATAGTATTACTACTTCCTTTATTGTTGTTAAAAAAATAAAAATAAATAAATAGATATTAGCATTACTAATATAATGATATAAATATGAAACTTAACATATATAAATTGTTTTATTATTATTATTATTATTATTATTATTATTATTGTATTTGTATTAATATTATTATTAAAACATTTTATGATTATCAATTTATTAAAAATTTTAATAAAAGATTGAGTATCTATTTATTATTTGTCTGATTCAATATTTTTCTTGTGATCTGTTAAACCCGTGATTCTTTTTATTCTTCTAGTTGTTGTCTTCTCCTATACAAATTGTAGTCTGACTTCACTTTCTACTATAAGAACCATCGGGAGCAATAATCCTTGTTATTTCATCAACCATTTAATCACATCTTATAATTATCTATTGCAAAATTTGAATTAATAGGAGGAGATTAAAACGTATAACAGACACCTTCCTCACACCACAAACCACCATCTTTCACCACCACTCGAAAACCGTCAACAACCAAACCCATTTGTGTTCTTATTTGAACCTTTAATGCAATAACAACCGCTATATATAATTGAAGTTTCAATCTTTCAATAACTTTATCATTCGAGAATTATCTCATCTCCTTCTTTGTCGTGAAACCACAACACCTCTCTCACTTCCTCCCTCTCTTACAATTCACGATTCTGCTGCACCTTTTAATTCTGTTCCAACCACCGCTTAACCTCCATTAAACCAACACTCAAACATCATTAACCACTGTAACATCGAACGGTTGCTGCTGCAGTTAAACTATGATGTTTCTATTCGACAAACGTCACCATTGAAAACCCGCTATAATTTCTTTCTCGCTCTACGTGAGCTGTATATGTTCCTGCTACAAATTGAATAAGACTCACTAGGCTTAAAAGTATTATATGTGGGATCGGTCACTTGATAAAGAAAGGAGAAAATGGCCGACAAGTACCAAAGTTGTTAACCACTTTATGCAACTTGGTGAATTGGTGTTATTGTTAATTAATTGTAGACCCACTGCTATTACTAAATTATTGCAACGTGTTTCTGGTTGTTGTTTATCTCAAAAACCGACCCACTTGATTTATCCCATTCGATTTGGCTTGTAAAAAAAAAATAATCGGGCTTAAGAAAATACAGTGGGCCGAATGTCCAAATACGGTTGTTGGGCTTGCAATCTTGTTTGGGCCGTGATCCCATTCGGTTTTTATTAATCGGCCGTTTGAATTTGAGAACAAATATGAAAAACCGGATAGAAGGTTTAAGTAAATTAGGTTCTGGGATTAGTCAGATGAAATGAGTCAGTTGAGTGGTTATGGGTGTTAGCAGTTAGCGAATGGTCGCGGGTTCGAGTCCTGTTGAGTCCATTTCTTCTCTTTTTAGGGTATACCTTCTTTACTCATTTTTTATTATTATTATTATTATTATTATTATTATTATTATTATCACTATTTTATTACCAAAATTATTAATATCAAAAGTATTATTCTTAACATCATTATTAAATATAGTTAATTGTATTATTACCACTACTTTAGTATTATCATAATTATTATTTTGACACCCAAAATATAATTATACAAAAATATATCATTACATATATTATAAATATATATAATTCACTATTTTAATATAAATATAACATATATAAATATATATGGTATTGGAAATATTAAATATATTAATATTACTAACAAGTAATATAAATTTATAATTAATATATAAACTGAATTGAGAATCATTAAGTGCTCATTATATGTTTTAATATATATATTACTGAAATAGGTTCGTGAATCCAAGGCCAACCTTACACTTATTCAATGATGTTATATGTATTTTTACTACAAAATACATTATGGTGAGTATATAGTCCCACTTTTAAACTCTAAATATTTCGGGATGAGAATACATGTATTTTATGTTTTACGATATGGACACAAGTAACTGAAAAATAGGTTCTACGTTGAGTTGTACCACTGGCATACTTCCCTGTAGCTTGGTAACTAATATTTACAGCGGTATTGTAAACGCGAATCCTGTTGATAGATCTATCGGGCCTGACAACCCCAACCGGACTGGACGACCAGTATTCAACGGTTGCACAGTACTTCGTTTCGTGACTACACTTGGTACAGTGTAGTAAGATTTCATATTAAAGGGAATATGCGACGTGATTAAATGTTAAGTATGGTTACCAAGTGCTCAACCACTTAGAATATTTTTATTAAATGTTTACATATGAAATCTTGTGGTCCATTGTTATAACGCTGCTAGCATCAAACCTATATATCTCACCAACTTTATGTTGACATTTTAAAGCATGTTTATTCTCAGGTACGAATTAAGTCTTCCGCTGTGCATTAGCTCATACTAAAGGCATTACTTGGAGTCGATCATCGCAATGGAACCAAATGTTGAAGACTTTGTCCAGATGGATAAGGACGGGTCTTTACACTTGTGGAAATAGCGGGTAGCGTGTGATCGGTAGAAACTTTCAATAAGACAATAAATCGTAAGGCTTTCGGGAAGGTATGATTTCAGGTCATTATTCTGGAGAGGTAGGTGACGTCGGGTGTATGGAACCCAAAGATCGAGTTTCAAAATCTCGATAGGTTGCGGTGGGAGTGTGCATGACACGGCGTCAGGTGCCTTCTTATACCTGCTAGCGTAATGTTCAACTCCAGTGATGGTGTGATCATTTTGTGCTTAGGGTGCCCATGAGATACCCTTGGAAGCATCGAAGGTTATAATAGGGATCGACGGGTGATTGGAATTTGACGGTTGCACAAGTTGAAGTTTAAGAGCGTTGCGGTAAATACTTCTTATGAAGTGATAGGTGAGCGAATATTGTTGCTCTTAAGTGATAGGCGGGTAAAGATGACCGGTGACTCAATGATGGACTAAATGGTCGATTAGGATGAAGTGTTGATATTGCGGTCGATGCAATTATTTTGTCGGGTTGGTCACTCTTCTCCCTGAGAGTGAGCAATTGTTAATAAAGGTTCGTTGCGGGGAAGGTCAGGTGATCTTGACTGAGATGCACGACTGATTAAGTGGAGTGGCATATGCCTAGGCTTAGAGGCGTACATAGGATTTTGGTGGAGTTCGCTTTGCGAACGACGAAGGGCTGTTAATTGTTAATCGTTAATGATACGCATATCCGCAAGATTGTGCAGATGCGCATCCAAGGCCTTAAAACCGCACACAAAGGCACATGTCATGGGTATAGTCGCACCTTGTGCGCCTATACCATCTGATGCGAGTTTCATATACTTGCATAAGGATCCGGTACATTCTAGAAGAATGTACGGTATAATCAATTCGGATTCTTTTCCTTAAATAACGAAAGTTAGTTGGGATAAGATTGCATTTAATTAGGGAAGAGATTTTTACCGAAACTCTAATTCATGAGCCTATAAATACATAGCTCATAAACCCTAATACATATACATTCATTCGTTTACTCATACGTAAACCACATCATACAAATCTCCATCGTACGAACAAAGCTTCTTACAATCTTAAAGACTTTCAGGTATGTATCGAACTATAAAACCTTCATGTCTTTGGGCCACTCAACCTCGTATGCTAGGTTGTTGGTGGACTCTCAAATCGGCTTCCCTGTCGGAATCGAAACGATACCGATGTGGGTTATCCACGACTACGCATTGGAGGTCCGAATGTTGTTAGTCCTTAAACCCCATTATGCACTCAAGCGTAGGTTCACCTTGACCTCGTGAAAATATTCTTGATCATTTAGCGCCATCCGTGAGACCGGTTATATGAAACAAACAAGATAGGAATTTATGTTGTATATAATTTATACGTATCTTTTTTCCATAAAGCTTCTTTGTTTAATTAATCGGTCACTTTCAGGTTTTTAATTGTCAGCAAAAATGGGTGGAGGAAGTAAGAGTGCAAAGAACCAAGGGCGATCGGACTCTCCAGTAAGTCCAGGGTTTCAAACACCTACGGCGACTATTATGAACACATCGTCGACGCCACCAGCACCAACCAAGGGCACATCAAAGCCTCCAACAACACCAAGTATTGAAACAGGGCCGGTTACATTAGAAACTGTCCTGAATGAATCATCTAAGAGATGGTGGCACACTCCCGATGGAAGTTTACTGGAAACAGGAACTAGCTTTAAACCATTCGAGGATCTGTCACCAAAAATTCTGAGCTTCGGTTCTCCAAGTGAAACGGTCCCACCAGGCTTTAAAGTTAAAACTACCTGTGTGGGTACAATACCAATTATCACCTCGGTTGAACCTGAAACACCGATTGAAAGGGTCATGTGATGACCCAGAAATTTCCAACCAAATTTAAACTTAATCTTTATATTATTTCTACACGATAAGCAAAGTCTATAATATTGAAATCTCAAAAACTTTGAACTGTGTTCATGCATTCATTTACCCTTCGACTGCTCTCGACGATTCACGAACAATTAATTGTAAATAGATATGTGTGTTTATATATATAAATAATAATTCGAAATATAATTTGAAGTATTATATGTTGTTGTTATTAATAATTAATAAAATAAAAATGGGATATTATAATAATTATTATTTAAAATATATCTCTATATATAAATAAAGTATATTAAAAATAAATATTAAATGATTGAAACACTCGTTTGATGTCCCGATTGATATTAACCAAGTTAAATTCAAACTTATGTAATTTTAAAATAACCGGTGATATGAAAATGAGTTCTATAATTTTTAGGCTAATTAAAAATGTATTTAGGAACTATTTGTTATGTTTTAATATTTTTTATATTTTACCCAGAATTGAGAGGGACAGTTGATGTAAATTTTATTTAATAAATTAATGATCGAATTTTATACTATAATGACCAAAATAAATAAATATAGTTAATCTAAAAAGTTGGGATTTTTTCGAAGACTTTTATCTGCCACTAATTAAACACGAAATCCAGTCCGTGAAAGGAATAGTAGACGACGACTAAGAATTCACACGTTTATTATTATTATTATTATTATTATTATTATTATTATTATTATTATTATTATTATTATTATTATTATTATTATTATTATTATTATTATTATTATTATTATTATTATTATTATTATTATTATTATTATTATATTGTTAATATTATTATATATTTCTGTTGGTAGTACATATCCGTGAATTGATTTATGAAACTGAGTATTACCGTGTTACCTTTTGCCATACTATTAGTTATGCTATTCGTGTATTATTGAATTGTAAATAAATACTGTGCCTAATTGAAAGTTAATTGGTTACTATTATTGTTTTAAACTGCCATCTATCACTACCTCTATCTATCATTATCTCTTAATTATATATACATATTATATAAGCATATAGAAGGCAGTGTAGGATAAACAAAACAAACACCTTCTCCTTCACTCTTACTCCCACCATCACGAACTACCTCAATCACTCACTCTCTCTCTCTCTCTCACTCTTATTCAACCACGAGCTTCAACCATGACAACCATAAACTCTCTTCAACCTTAAATCACCACCATGATTACTGAAACAATCACCATAACCTTGAACCATATTAATCACACACACATGTGTATATATTAACACACCCATTTATGATTTGTTTCGGTTTCCCTGTCCATCGACTACTCGCTTATATTTAATTACTTTCGGTTATAACCTATAAACCACGATCAAAACCATCGCCATACACCTGCAACAACCATTAATGATTCTGTTTTCTATTTAAACAGCACAATCATCGAAACCAAACCACAACCTTCATCCTCACCCCCACTTCGAAACCTATTTCCATCGCCATGAATCTATTTATGTTTACAGTCATCATCACCATCGAGAAAACCACCCTAGATCATCTTCATCGATCGCTCATAAATTGTTCCCTATCCTCTCTCCCTCTCCATTCTCTTTCTTCATTCTCCTGTTGGAGTAACGAACCCATAAACCGCCACCATGTATGCTGATGTATACGTTTTATTTTCTATTTCATTTCAAAACAAAAACCCAATTGATCATCACCATACAACCCACACTTATACACTTTCGAATTGCCTGTAACTCGATTCAGGAACGTCTCCACTATAGCAAACAACACCATTGAACCTCAAACGTCACCATTATCCAAACATCACCACTGCTGCTGCAATACTATCATTTTCTTTTTCTTTTCTTCTCTCTGTTTAAAACCAGGCTGCTGCACCTTCTTGTTCTGTTATTATTCGACAATAAGATGTTGATAACAATGACTATTATGATTATGAATGATGGAATAAAGCTGCTACGTGAGAAGATGATGACAGTGATGATAAAATAGTAACGAGTATAATAATGATTGTTATAGACAATAGGAAGAACCCGTGTTTAATGGTCGATCAATTGAGAAAAAGATAGAAAACATATAATAAATATTAATAAAAAAGGGGGCCCAACACTCTTGAACCAACAACAAGCATACGAACAGATCATAAGCCCAACAGGCCTGCTACTATGCTTCTTCGTTATTTAACTACTGCTACACTTCTGTTGGCAGCTATCTTTCTGTTTTTATTCGATTAAAAATTGCTGATATATGTTAACGGTTGACAAGAGTGAATGTAACTGAATGAAAGAATGATGATGATCACAATAGATGATAACGATGAGGTGATTAGATAATAATGATCGTGGTGATGAAATGAAAATGAATGATGGGTTATATAAATATAAATATGAGTTTAATCGGAAAAGTGAGGTCAGAGGAGTGGTTAAGGATGTTATCGGGTTAGCGAGAGGTCGCGGGTTCAAACCCGGGGCTTGGGCATTTTTTTAAGAGCTATTTCATTGAGGTAGTAATTTTATTTCTATTTTATTATTATTATTATTATTATTATTATTATTATTATTATTATTATTATTATTATTATTATTATTATTATTATTATTATTATTATTATTATTATTATTATTATTATTATTATTATTATTATTATCATTCTTAATAGTTATATCTTTTTTATTATCATATTTATTTAAAGTATCATTATTGTTAAAATCCTCATAATTATTAAAACTACCTTTTTTATTAAAATTATCATTTTCATTATTATTTTTATATTATAACAAATAAAGATCTTGTACATAAAATATATTCATAATACCTATAACTATATATTAAACCTATTAACATTTTTTTATACAAAATAAATATATATAGTATATAACTTAAGATATAATATATAGACAAAATTTAGTACAAATATTATATAAACTATAATACTATATAATTAATAGATGTAATTATTTGGTTACCATTATATGTGTTAATATATATAAATGATATAGGTTCGTGAATCCGAGGCCAGCCCTACTGAAACGACCCGTCCATATTACTATAAATGCAGTACATTATTCATTGGTCCCATAGCGAGGTATTTGACCTCTATATTATACGTTTTAGAAAAATATTGCATTCGTTTCATAAAAAGCACACCATTATTATTCATAATGCATGTTTTAAACAATTGGGCGATTATTTAAGGAATAATACCCATAATACATCAGTTTTTAAATACTACACACTTGACATAACATTCAAATATAATACATGACAAAGGTTTTATTGAATGCAACATTTCATTTAAACAAAAGCATGAGACTCCATGCACTGCTTGCTCAGATAATGCAACAGCGGAAGACTTTCTTAAGGACCTAAGAATAAACATGCTTAAACTGTCAACACAAAGGTTGGTGAGATATATAGGTTTAGCATCGTTATAAATATAGACCACAATATTTCATAGTTATAAATATATGTATACTCGCAAGTGTATAAAAGTATTCTATAAGTTGTTGAGCGCTTCGGTAACCATACTTAACCATTAATGTAGCATATTCTCTTTATTATGAAATCTCCCTACACTGTACCAAGTGTAGTAAAAATTAAGTACTATGCAACCGTTTACGATACTAGAGCGACTAGCCCGGTTGTGGTTGTCAAACTCGATAGATCTATCAATAGGATTCGCGCTTACATGTTCTTACAACATGTAAATATTAGTTACCAAGCTATTAGGGAAGATATGCAAGGTGGTACAACTCAACGTAGAATATATTTTAAGTACTTGTGTCCATGGCGTAAAACATAAAATGCATGTATTCTCATCTTAAAATATTTTTAGAGTTTAAAAATGGGACTATATACTCACAGTAGTAAAAGTATATTAATAATAAGTTTTCAACTTATTAAAAATATGACCATCGTCCTTGGATTCACGAACCTATAACAATAATAACGATTCAGATAATAATACGACATATGAATAAAATAAAGCAAGTTCATAGAATACTTATATAATAATTTTTAACATTTTATGTTAGTAGTCTATTGTTAGTAGTCCTTTGTTAGTAGTCCAAAAAGTCCAACAGTCTAATAATCGGTATATATATATATATATATATATATATATATATATATATATATATATAATCTTAGAATTACCCCACGACGTATTGTATACGTATTGTCTTTGCATCAACCCAGAGATGTATTGTATACGTATTGTCTTAGAATTAACTAAGACGTATTGTGTACGTATTGTCTTAGGATTTATCAAAACGTATTGTATACTTATTGTGTTAAGACGTACCAAGAATATTATTATACATATATACAATCACAGAATTAACCAATATTATAATATTTTGTTATACTACTGATAACATGTCCAAATATATATAGAATATAGGAAAAGTTAACAAGGATATGGTTAATATAGTTTTTATAATATAAATTTCGTTCATACAACGTTAATTTTAGCAGATTTTGTTTTGCTCGCCAAATATTCATTAGAACTCTGTTTAAAGTGAATCAAATTGCTATGGATTCATTAAGAAGTAAATTTTACAAAACCAATTCAAAAAGTTCATCCCAAGTAGTAATTTTTAGAGCTTTACCCTCTTTTTGTGTCGGTGGACAGATTTGGAAAAATCCTGGCATCCACCCAATATATGATTTTTGATAAAATACTTTCACTTTGTCTAAAATCATGAAAACAATACTGGAAGTCTTATTTACATATATTAACATATTTCCAAAGTCTTAGCCTCGAATTCAAAGTCTAAGATAGGCTTTTAATTCCCAACCCAAAACTGCCCGCTTTTTACCGAATGGAGATTAAAGGATATATGTTAAGTTTCAAGGTGTTCTTCATATGTACAAGTTATAAGTTCTTATATTAACTTAATATAACATCATAATACATATAAATAAGTGTTATTAGAGTTAAGTTGGAAAGATTCGATTAGTTTTTCAAACAAGCTTGGTGTTCACCAAAACAAGTTCTAGTTTTTACAAGTTTTATAAGTATAATAAGATAGCAACTATACAAGGAATTGAACAAGGATTTTGAGAAGTATTTTACCTTGATTATGAAGAGGAAAGTTGCTGAGATTAAAGTATGATATGAAAACATTCAAATGTGTATTTTTAGTTTAAGAAAATGTGGAGTAAAAATGAGTTAAAATGGTCCTTATTTATAAGCTTATAATTTTGGCTTTTAGTGAAAATATCTAAGATAAGTTAAATTGTATTAAGTCATGCATGACATATTAAATTGGTTAGGTCATGGATGACATATTACACAAATAATTACAGATTTCTATTGGTATATACCAATAGTAAATACTTCTAGAAGCTGTGTATAATACGGGTAAAAATACCGTATGAATGCGAGTAGAATTCTTTGAGGAAATTGAACGGAAATACGAGTATAGCTATCCTTTATATGTATTGGTATATTATAAAGTGTATTCAATACTTGTAAGGATGTATTTACACTCGTAATACATTATATGTAAATACATTTTAACATAAGTTAATTACGTCGTTTAAATAGTAATATATATATTGTTTGAAAACTCTTTAAATTAGTAGTATGAAAATATATATATATATATATATATATATATATATATATATATATATATATATATATATATATATATATATATATATATATATAATACTTTGTTAATATACTTAATGAGATATTTAATTATCATATTTTCAAGTTAAATATGTATAAATCCATATATATACACAATAACTAAACAATTAAACAATTAAATCAAGTTATGATGTCGTGAATCGTCGGAATAAAAGGGTGACCAAAAGCTTGTGTAAAACTCTTTTCGGAGTTTCAGGATTTATTAAAATTCATTGCTTATCAAGTTGGAATTATATAAAGATTAAGTTTAAATTTGGTCGGAAATTTTCGGGTCGTCACACCTACATTGTTCAGTTCCGTCGTATGCATATTTTTACTACAAAATATCGTATTGTGAGTTTCATTACTCCCTTTTTATATATATATATATTTGGGACTGAGAATACATGCGCTGATTTTACTAATGTTTTACGAAATAGACACAAGTGATCAAAAACTACACTCTATGGCTGGATTATGAATATTGAATATCACCCCTTTTTAGCTTGGTAACCTAATAATTAGGAAACGGGTATGGCCCCTAATTGACACGAATCCTAAAGATAGATCTATGGACATCGACAAGTCCCATCCGGGGTACGGATGCTTTAGTACTTCGAGATAATTATTATTATACAGACAAGAGGTTCTGTTTGGGGATATTCTATGCATTAAAGTTAAGTCGGTTATCAAGCGTTCACCATATGAATGATTTTTAATTCGCGGGTTACTCGTGTTATTTTGTACTCGGGTTACGTGTATAATTAAATATATGAAATCTTGTGGTCTATTAAAATGATGGAAATGAATGTTTATGATAAACTAATGAACTCACCAACCTTTTGGTTGACACTTGAAAGCATGTTTATTCTCAGGTTTGAAAGAAATCTTCCGCTGTGCATTTGCTCATTTAGAGATATTACTTGGAGTCATTCATGACATATTTCAAATGACGTTGCATTCGAGTCATTGAGTTCAACAAGATTACTATTAAGTCATTTATAGTTTGGATATATTAGGAAAGGGTATGCATGCCTGTCAACTTTCAATGTAATGAAAGTTTGTCTTTTAAAATGAATGCAATGTTTGTAAAATGTATCATATAGAGGTCAAATACCTCGCAATGTAATCATATGTTATGGTATTCATTCTTATAGATTAGGACGGGTCGTTACAGGTCACTACCGAGAAAGCTTAGGAAAGAATCAGGCAGATGGGTCTGAGAAATCCAGATGGTTCATACATCATGCTGACACCACAACAAGGGTCAATGGCATGTGCGTCTTCGCAACCAGTCCATACTGTTGCAAGCAATCAATATAGCGGGGCGCACTGTGCCGCAGCCCAGTCAAATAGCTTCATATCTCAATTACAGCAAGTTGGCCACCACACTTGGCACCCGCTTTCAATAAGCCAGTGCGGGTACAAGAATTTATGAGCAATTGGTTCGCGGTGATGCAAGGGCAAAAAGCTAAGCAAAGCCTTAAGTTAGCTCCCACAATGGAAAAGTTTGTGCCACACATCGCCAATCATCCCTTCACAGTTGCACCGATGTTGCCTCTAACACTCGAAAGTTATGATGGGTTATCAGATCCGGATGACTTTTTACAAAAATTTGAAGGAACTGCAAGAAGACACAGCTGGGGTGATGCGGTAGCATGCCATATGCTACCAATAGTGCTGCAAGGAGTAGCAAGAGAATGGTTCAATAATTTGCCAGCCCAAAGCATTACAGGTTTTGCAGATTTGCGCTCAAGATTTTTATTAAACTTTCACAATTTGCGCACACGTAAAAGAAGACATGTCGAATGTGTGACGACCCTGAAATTTTCGACCAAATTTAAACTTGATCTTTATATGATTTTGACACGGTGAGCAAAGTCTGTAAAGTTGAGTCTTAAAATTTTGAAACTGTTTACATAAATTCATTTGACCATTGACTATTCTCTACGATTCACGAACAATTATTTGTAAATGAGTATATATATATATATATATATATATATATATATATATATATATATATATATATATATATATATATATATATATATATATATATATATAAGAATATATAAAGAATACTTTATTTAATTGGAATGTAATAATTAAGATAATTAAGTTACTTATAAATTATATATATATATATATATATATATATATATATACATACATACATACATAAATATATATATATGTTATTATGAATCTATATAAGATTTCTATTAAATAAATACATAAAATATATAAATATTAACTAGTCAGTAAATGGCATCACGTAATATAATATTACATAAATAATAAATGGTATTATATTAAATTAAAAAGTTGAATATAATTGATATAATATTTTCATTAATTTCATTATTATTATTATTATTGTTGTTAATATTAATATTAATATTTGTAATATTATTACTTCAAATATAATATATATATATATATATATATATATATATATATATATATATATATATATATATATATATATATATATATATATATATATATATATATATACATACATATACATATAAATTATGATGTGTTTAAGTTGTATTATGATTATCATTAATGTAGAAAGTATCATTACCATTATCATTAAAAAGCATTATTCTATAGTTATCATTTTTTTTTATATAAATGAAACAACATATATTATTATTATCCTAAATAATATTATTATCATCCTTATAACTATTATTATGAGAATTATTATTTATTATTATTATTATTATCAGTATTATTTATTATTATTATTATTAGTATTATTATTAAAAGTATTATTATTATTATTTACATAATTATATTAATTAATCATTATTATTTTGTATTATAAATTATAAAAATCAAGGAGAAAGGATAAAATTAGTTAGACTTAAACATCCAAATATATGTCCTGTCTGATATATGGTACGATTTGATTCCAAACAACTCCATTAACAAACAAATTCAAATACCAACTGATGTCCTTTTTATAATTTTATTTTACGATTGCTTTGACAATTCTGTTGATCAATTTGGATATATACTTGATGCCATTCAGTGTTAAGGATTGCCAATAAACATACATCATCAATTAACAACTACATATACCTTTTACAGAGTCTAAAATTATCGAATTAAAGCAAATATCGAAGAACACCCGAGAACCACCTTAATCTTCATCAAACCATTGAGCTTTCTTCGATCACCAATTAGAAACAAACACTTGTTGCTACACGATGACAATAACTTAACCACCCTTCCTCCACTAAACCACCACCACAACCATTAACATAATCGTATATTTTTTTCCTGTTTCTTCGATAATTGTAAGCAACCATCAAACCAAAAACCAAGTTGTTTTCTGGATTTTCATTAGCGAACCAATTTTTCACCTTCTACAACAACCATCAAATCATCCTCTAACCACCACCATCGAACTCATGAAAATTTGTACTTGATTATTTTTATTTCTGTTTTCCGTTTCGAATATTCATGATCACCACCACCGGTTAACCCAAGAACCAAACCGCCACCTTTATCATGCAAACCACGTACCACTCTACTACTAACATCAAACACCACCTTCATCACTTCAATCAAAACCAAATTTGTAAAATTGTTACTGCTCGTTGTTTTAGATTTATTCTTTTCTACCTCTTGTTCATCTACCCGTCATCCTAGTCGACAAGAAACCCTCCTGCTACCCGATATATATCTGCTTAGTTCCATTTCCAACAAATGACTACAACCGTTAGTTTTATTTTTTCCTTCGGTTTCATTTTATATCGAAACAATTCGAAGATTAATGATGATATTAAAAGATAAGGTGAGATTTAAATACATTGTATGTGGGACTAGGTGGTAGACAAATGCTAAAGTGTTAAGAATTGTTTATTACCCTTTTACAAGTGGACTCATGTCCGAATAAAGATGATACTAGTGGACTGAATTAGATAGTGGGATTTGTTGAAAATAATCGACACATGTGAAGCTGTCGCAAAAATTCATTTACGTCAAAAAGGAAAGCAAGTTTGTTGTGAATGGACCATGAGGAATTAAAGTAACAACAAGTGGTCTAATAAGTTAGGTATGTGGGACAATTTACACATGCTATGGTCGTCCCATTTGAACTATGGGATTAAATCACCATTTTTTTTTATTTTAACTTGATAAAGATAAAAAAAAATGATGGTAATATGCTATGAGGACGAGGCAACCTACGGGTTTATATTAATGAGGGAATTTCGATGATGATGATATGAGTATACAAAGATGAAGGTGATGATTATTATGGATAAAAAGATGATGGTGAAATGTCCCGTTCATATTGATTATAAACGTTCGATATTAATTGATTTCGTTGCGAGGTTTTGACCTCTATATGAGATGTTTTTCAAAGACTGCATTCATTTTTAAAATAACCATAACCTTTATTTTATCTATAAAGGTTTGAAAAGCATTACGTAGATTATCAACTAATGATAATCTAAAATATACCGTTTACACACGACCATTACATAATGGTTTACAATAATAATATATTACATCAAAAATAAGTTTCTTGAATGCAGTTTTTACATAATATCATACAAGCATGGACTCCAAATCTTGTCCTTATTTTAGTATGCAACAGTGGAAGCTCTTAATAATCACCTGAGAATAAACATGCTTAAAACGTCAACAAAAATGTTGGTGAGTTATAGGTTTAACCTATATATTATCAAATCATAATAATAGACCACAAGATTTCATATTTCAATATACATCCCATACATAGAGATAAAAATCAATCATATGGTGAACACCTGGTAACCGACATTAACAAGATGCATATAAGAATATCCCCTATCATTCCGGAAAATCCTTCGGACATGATAAAAACGAATTTGAAGTACTAAAGCATCCGGTACTTTGGATGGGGTTCGTTAGGCCCAATAGATCTATCTTTAGAATTCGCGTCAATTAGTAGATCGGTTTACTAATTCTTAGGCTACCAAGCAAAAGGGGCATATTCGGCTTCGATCATTCACCCGTATAATGTAGTTTCATTTACTTGTGTCTATTTCGTAAAACATTTATAAAACTGCATGTATTCTCATCCCCAAATATTAGATTTTAAAAGTGGGACTATAACTCACTTTCACAGATTTTTACTTCATCGGGAAGTAAGACTTGGCCACTGGTCGATTCACGAACCTATAACAAATATGTACATATATATCAAAGTATGTTCAAAATATATTTACAACATTTTTAATACGTTTTACTGTTTTAAGTTTATTAAGTCAGCTGTCGTTGTTAGTAACCTACAACTAGTTGTTCATAATTAGATGTACAGAAATAAATCGATATATATTATCTTGAATCAATCCACGACCCAGTGTATACACGTCTCAGGCTAGATCACAACTCAAACTATATATATTTTTGGAATCAACCTCAACCCTGTATAGCTAACTCCAACATTACTGTATATAGAGTGTCTATGGTTGTTCCAAATAATATATATAGATGGGTCGATATGATATGTCAAAACATTTGCATATGTGTCTTTGGTATCCCAAGATTACATAATATATTAGAATACATGTATAATACAATATAAGTTAGCTAGGATATGATTAATATAGATTTGTTACCAATTTTCACGTAGCTACAACAAGCAAAAAATAACCAATCTTGTTTTAACCATAACTTCTTCGTTTTAAATCCGTTTTGAGTGAATCCAATTGCTATGGTTTCATATTGAACTTAAGTTTATGAATCTATACAGAAAAAGTATAAGTTTATAGTCAGAATTACAGGTTACAAGTTGTTTTTGTAAAGGTAGTCATTTCAGTCGAAAGAACGACGTCTAGATGACCATTTTGGAAAACATACTTCCACTTTGAGTTTAACCATGATTTTTGGATATAGTTTCATGTTCATAAGAAAAATCATTTTCCCATAAGAACAACTTTTAAATCAAAATTTATCATAGTTTTTAATTAACTAACCCAAAACAGCCCGCGGTGTTACTACAACGGCGTATATCCGGTTTTACGGTGTTTTTCCTGTTTTCTGGTTTTAAATCATTAAGTTAGCATATCATATAGATATAGAATATGTGTTTAGTTGATTTTAAAAGTCAAGTTAGAAGGATTAACTTTTGTTTGCGAACAAGTTTAGAATTAACTAAACTATGTTCTAGTGATTTCAAGTTTAAACCTTCGAATAAGGTAGTTTTATATATATGAATCGAATGATGTTATGAACATCATTACTACCTCAGGTTTTGTGGATAAACCTACTAGAAATGAGAAAAATAGATCTATCTTCAAAGGATCCTTGGATGGCTTGAAAGTTCTTGAAGCAGAATCATGACACGAAAACAAGTTCAAGTAAGATTTTCACTCGAAATAAGATTGTTATAGTTATAGAAATTGAATAAAAGTTTGAATATGAGTATCACCTTTTATTAGAAAGATATCTTACTATAAATAAGAAAGATTTCTTGAAGTTGGATGATCACTTTACAAGATTGAAAGTAAGGTAGCAAACTTGGAAGTATTCTTGATTTTATGAAACTAGAACTTATAGAATTTATGAAGAACACTTAGAACTTGAAGATAGAACTTGAGAGAGATCACTTAGATGAAGAAAATTGAAGAATGAAAGTGTTTGTAGGTGTTTTTGGTCGTTGGTATATGGATTAGATATAAAGGATCTGTAATTTTGTTTTCATGTAAATAAGTCATGAATGATTACTCATATTTTTGTAATTTTATGAGATATTTCATGCTAGTTGCCAAATGATGGTTCTCAAATATGTTAGGTGACTCACATGGGCTACTAATAGCTGATCATTGGAGTGTATATACCAATAGTACATACATCTAAAAGCTGTGTATTGAATGAGTACGAATACGGGTGCATACGAGTAGAATTGTTGATGAAACTGAACGAGGATGTAATTATAAGCATTTTTGTTAAGTAGAAGTATTTTGATAAGTGTATTGAAGTCTTTCAAAAGTGTATGAATATACATATTAAAACACTACATGTATATACATTTTAACTGAGTCGTTAAGTCATCGTTAGTCGTTACATGTAAATGTTGATTTGAAACCTTTAAGTTAACGATCTTGTTAAATGTTGTTAACCCAATGTTTATTATATCTAATGAGATGTTAAATTATTATATTATCATGATATTATGATATATTAATATATCTTAATATGATATATATACATTTAAATGTCGTTACAACGATAATCGCTACATATATGTCTCGTTTCGAAATCCTTAAGTTAGTAGTCTTGTTTTTACATATGTAGTTCATTGTTAATATACATAATGACATGTTTACTTATCATTTATCATGATTAAACATAGTGTAACAATATCTTAATATGATTCATATGTAATTAGTAAGACGTTGTTATAACGATAATCGTTATATATATCGTTTCGAGTTTCTTAATTCAATAAACACAATTTTATGTATATAACTCATTGTTAAAATACCTAATGAGATACTTACTTATCATAATATTATGTTAACTATATATATATAATCATATATATGTCATCATATAATTTTTACAAGTTTTAACGTTCGTGAATCACCGGTCAACTTGGGTGGCCAATTGTCTATATAAAACCTATTTCAATTAATCAAGTCTTAACAAGTTTGATTGCTTAACATGTTGGAAATACTTAATCATGTAAATATCAATTTTATTTAATATATATAAACATGGAAAAGTTCGGGTCACTACAGATGGCCGGTATGATAATGATGATGATATGCATATGTGATGATGATGATGATGATGTTATGTGATAATGATGATTAGGAAAATAATGAGATAGATGATGATAATAGGTATAAGATGATAGTATAGATTATAGATGATGATGAAGTTTTAATCTAGAAAATAAAATGGTTAAAACGGGTTAAAAGGATTTAAATCCTTAATATTACAAAAAATACAAAACAGCGGAATGATTATGGGAGTTTGCGTGGAACGAGAGGTCAAGGATTCGAGTCCTGTCTGGGGCATTCTTTTTAGGAAAAAGCTTTAAAAGTAGTTTCTACTATTATTATTTTTATTGTTATTATTATAAATTATTGTTGTTATTAGGTTAATTATAATTATCACCAATATTAGTAAAATGATTATTAGCATAATTAATAGTATTATCATCATCATTATTATTATTATTATTATTATTATTATTATTATTATTATTATTATTATTAGTATTATTATTATTGTTATTATTATTATTAACATGGATATTATTATTTTAGATATTATAGTTATTATCATTATTATTATTAAAAAGTATTAAAAATATCATTTTTAATAAGATTGCATTTATTATTAAAACTATCATTAGTATTATCATTTTTATCATTATAAGTATTATCATTTTTATTATCATTATTATTATAACAAATAAATATTTTGAACAGAAAGGTATACTTATTACATATACTATATTAACACTACATATTTTTTTATAAAATATTACTATCTATAATTTTATATATAATTAATTTACGTTTGGTATAAATATACATTTTAACATAATCATATATATATAAATATTAATTTTGACACATTAAGTATATATAAAAATTATAATAAATGATATTTATATATACATATTCTAATTAAAATACTTTAATAAGAATTGGATATATATAAATATTAAATATGATTATAATATTTGTTTACTATTATTATATGTGTTAATATTACTTGTTAAATAATTGATATAGGTTCGTGAATTCGAGACCAACCCTGCATTGTTCAATATTGTCATATGTATTTTTACTACAAAATACATTAGGTGAGTTTCATTTGCCTTTTTACCCTTTATATTTTTGGGCTGAGAATACATGCGAAATTTTTATAAATGTTTTACGAAATAGACAAAAGTAATTGAAACTACATTATATGGGTGAATGATCGAAGCCGAATATGCCCCTTTTGCTTGGTAACCTAAGAATTAGTAAATCGATCTACTAATTGACGCGAATCCTAAAGATAGATCTATTGGGCCTAACGAACCCCATCCGTTATAGCGGATGCTTTAGTACTTCGATGTTGTTTTATATCATGTCCGATGGATGTCCCAGAATGATAGGGGATATTCTTATATGCATCTAGTTAATGTCAGTTACCAGGTGTTCAATCCATATGAATGATTTTTGTCTCTATGCATGGGACGTATATTTATGAGAAATGGAAATGAAAATCTTGTGGTCTATTAAAATGATGAAAATGAATGATTATGATAAACTAATGAACTCACCAACCTTTTGGTTGACACTTTAAAGCATGTTTATTCTCAGGTATGAAAGAAATATTTCGCTGTGCATTTGCTCACTTTAGAGATATTACTTGGAGTCATTCATGACATATTTCAAAAGACGTTGCATTCGAGTCATTGAGTTCATCAAGATTATTATTAAGTCAATTATAGTTGAATGTATTATGAAAGGGTATGCATATCGTCAACTTTCGATGTAATGAAAGTTTGTCTTATTAAAAACGAAAGCAATGTTTGTAAAATGTATCATATAGAGGTCAAGTACCTCGCGATGTAATCAACTATTGTGAATTGTTTGTAATCGATATGGACTTCGTCCAGATGGATTAGGACGGGTCATTAAAGTTGGTATCAGAGCGGTGGTCTTAGCGAACCAGGTCTTGCATTAGTGTGTCTAACTGATAGTTGTTTAGATGCAGTAGTGAGTCTGGACTTCGACCGTGTTTGCATGTCAAAAGTTTTGCTTATCATTTCGTGTCGAAAATCATCTACTTATCATCCTTAGGAAATTACCTGCTTATCATTCCTAGTCTAAACACATATTACTGCATTGATTGCATGAATAGTGTATAGATAAATTCATATCTTAGCGTATCTGTTATTGTTACCTTTGTCTGACAGTTTCCGTAGATTCCTCCGTAATTTATGAGATTTTAGTATTATATATGCATATGTAAATTATATATTGCAGGGTACTAATCTACATCCTATAATCTATTTCTTATCGAAAATCCTTTATTCAATCGTACGAAATGGAATTCGTCACCAGTTCAAGTCCTTCGGATTCTGAAATGGAATCCCAATCAAGCTCCGAAAGCAGTGTGACCGGAATAGATTAACCAATCAGCCATCATCTATTCTGTATAAATTAGGGATGGGTTCATAGCCTCCTCAATCATTGGAGACAAGAAGAAGGTGATCCCTTCCATCCACCACATTGCCCTCTTGGCGAAGAACCCGAAACACTTACCGGCGAACCTGTCCGAAACACTATTTTCTCTATCATTTCTAGAGTATCTCGTCACGATTATATACTACATCAAATTCTAGATTTTATTTATCCGCTCGTCCGAACCGACACGCCGGTGTAATAGAAGAAGTCAACGAGCTTCGCGCTCGGGTGGTGGCTTTAGAGAATATGGTGCAAAGGTTACAAACACCAGCAGTAGCACCAACAGCAATATCCGCATCCCATGCCTCAACATCTCATTCTGTACCTCGAGTATAATCATCGTTCTACGTGACGTTCTACATTATTTATCTTCGTTCGACATGATGATTTTGTAATCTCTAATGTTTTAGAGATTATGTACTCTAATTCTAACCGAAAAACAAATGAGTTTAATGTTATATTAACTCATTAAATCCATAATTACATCTAAAGAAAATATATATGTATATATATTTTCATAAAGACTGTAATTAAATTTTTTTTTTTTGTACAAACTGTTAATGGTGAAAATCTTTTAACGGGTAGGTAATATTCGAGGAATATTTAGATTTCACATTAATAAGTTACACTGTACATTCTTCAATTCAGATTCAGCAATCATCAACAATACTGCTCAAATCCATATATATACGTATCCATTCATCAAAGAACAACTATTTTCATTCCAATTCAATTTCATATTTGGATTTTGACCTATCAGAATCCAACAAGTGGCATAATGAAGAAAACATTGGACAAACTAAAATTTGTTAGAAACAAACAAATTAACTATGAAAAATTTTGTTAAGAATCCACGCTAACTGTTCCTAGCTAACTGATTATATTTTATTTATTGCAATTTAATTATCGCAATTTATATTCTCGCAATATTATTTATCGTCATTTAATTTCTGTTATTTATTTTACGCCCTTTAAATATCGGGACACGTATACAAGGTTTTGAAATATCATATTGATGCATCTATATATATTATTTGGAATAACCATAGACACTCTATATGCAGTAATGATCGAGTTATCTATACAGGGTTGAGGTTGATTCTATAATAATATATATACTTTGAGTTGTGATCGAGTCTGAGACATGTACACGGGTCACGATACGTATTAATTAATTCGAATATTATATATTAAACTATATATGAATTATTGGACTGTTAACTGTGGACTATCGACTGTGAACTAATAACATTGGACAATTAAAATGAATTAAAATATTGATTATAACATATGAAACTAAACATTTCTTCAAATTTGCCACTTGATTTCATCTTAAACCTCATTTGTATCTTGACGATTACAATCTTCGTTCAAACCTTTCATGATCCTTGAAAACACCTCAATCGAGAGGGTGAACCAACCGCACTTCATATAAGAAAGGAAAGATTTATGTATATATTTATACACCTGGAAAAAAAAACTCTCGGAAACTGAGTAAACGTTTAACACGTATCTGTGCTAACTCCTTTGGCGTTGTTATTACCGAAAATAACTTTGCAATCCCTTTCCAAAGTGGCAAACTTTGTCACAGCTTCAGCAAATCAATTTCGACCTTTCATTCGAATTGGCATTATTATAACCTTGATATATAAGTTTGCCTTTCGTCATCGTTACCCGGGAACCATTTATATCTCACCACATTAACAGAAACCCACCAGCAACTTCATTACTTATCGGCTTAAGTCTCTCCGAAGAACCATTATATTTGTTCGTTAAAACCTATTCATATACTCATCCACATCTTATAACGAGGATTTTCACAACAATTACCGAGAATCAGCAATCAGTATTTTGAATCTCGTAGCATTTCCACATCAACAGTTATATGTATACATATAACCTTTATCTCTTAGAATTATGACCTTCCATTGTGAAGTTCTGAAAAGCACCCAGTCTACGAATAAATACTCTAAATTTTGAAAAAGCTGATTGAAGCAGCAGGAACTGTAGACAACTGTAAACGACCTTAACCGTTGGAAGTTTGATGATAAAGAATAGAGTGTTAGAAACGCTCAATAGAAAATTTAATACCGAAAGGCGGATTAAGCAAACCATGAAGGAGGCTGTGGAAAAATCACAATGATTAAACCTGCCTTCAAAGAATCCAAATGATTCAGTATCTGTTGAAGTCATTAACGAATACCTTGATCCTTAATCGCTCTAAATCATCGTGAATGAATTTCTTCATCACAATTTGATTCTATAATTCTAAGATATTATCGCATATTTCCTTATTAATATCCTCCATATTTCTGAAGATATCTTCATAAATATTCTTGTCTGATATTAATTATCTCTCTGCGCTATCTGTGTTATATCATTAAAGAAAACTGTTTAAGTTTCTAAAATCTGGAGAGAAAAAAATTCGAATCAAAATATGAATGTTTTGAAGTAGTGTTGGGAACTGATGCATGAGTTAGTATAATATAATGACACTTGATCAACGTGATTATATTACAGTAAGTCATGCTGAGTTTCTAATGAAACATGATGATTCACAGAACCTAACGTTATCATGTGCCATGTTACACGACTCTTACATTCTACCTCATCTCCAAACACATTAAGAACATATCTTCTTGATAGTTCTATTTTTCCGAATATTCTGGCAATTTGACAAATCAAATCGTGCTATTACGTTCTTTCTTGTTTAGAACATTAAGTTCATTCGAAACTCCATACTTACGAATTTTGGACCGTTACTCGCTTTACTAGAGGTCGAGAAGAGAATAAAAAGGCAAAGAGCTCCAAAATATAAGAGAAAATATAAAGCCCAATAACAACACGGAGGTTACAAACCGTGAATATTAATACGAATAGAAATATAAAGACAAGGTAGAATTAAGAATAGTATCACTCCAAGGTAATAGTAGAAATAAACAGATTTTTTCTGATGAAAGATTGAAAAGAAGGATGACAAAAATGATAATTATGAAAATATCAATGATTAGAACGGGATTAAGCATTTTCACAATGTTTTGGATGTATGAAATAAGAAAGATAGTATAGGAATGGTGAGAATAATGGAACGGAAGAGCTTAATTTATAATGGAAATACCAGACAGAGTAATCGAGGCAGATTTTCGCATTTAATTTGAGAGATCCTAATTCCCTTAATCCCGAGGAATCAGATCTTATTCAGATTTCAAAGATTTTCTTTTAAATTCCTTGAATTCCAAAAATCCACCGTGAATATGTCGATAGATAAATCTATATCTCAATCTTTTGTGACAACTTCACTTGTACACTTCACATAATTGAATCTTTTTATCTATATTAATCCATAATGATAAAACCCTAATTTTCATCTCATATTCGTCATAAAAACTTGCTTATAGTTAAATATGACAACTCCACTCAAATTTCGGGACGAAATTTCTTTAACGGGTAGGTACTGTGACGACCCGAAAATTTTTGACCAAATTTAAACTTGATCTTTATATGATTTTGACACGGTGAGCAAAGTCTGTAAAGTTGAGTCTTAAAATTTTGAAACTATTTACATAAATTCATTTGACCTTTGACTATTCCCTACGATTCACGAACAATTATTTGTAAATAAGTATCTATATATATATATATATATATATATATATATATATATATATATATATATATATATATATATATATATATATATTATGAATCTATATAAGATTTCTATTAAATAAATACATAAAATATATAAATATTAACTAGTCAGTAAATGGCATCACGTAATATAATATTACATAAATCATAAATGGTATTATATTAAATTACAAAGTTGAATATAATTGATATATTATTTTCATTAATTTCATTATTATTATTATTGTTGTTAATATTAATATTAATATTTGTAATATTATTACTTCAAATATAATATATATATATATATACATATATATATATATATATATATATATATATATATATATATATATATATATATATATATATATATTATGATGTGTTTAAGTTGTATTATGATTATCATTAATGTAGAAAGTATCATTACCATTATCATTAAAAAAGCATTATTCTATAGTTATCATTTTTTTTATATAAATGAAACAACATATATTATTATTATCCTAAATAATATTATTATCATCCTTATAACTATTATTATGAAAATTATTATTTATTATTATTATTATCAGTATTATTTTTTATTATTATTATTAGTATTATTATTAAAAGTATTATTATTATTATTTACATAATTATATTAATTAATCATTATTATTTTGTATTATAAATTATAAAAATCAAGGAGAAAGGATAAAATTAGTTAGACTTAAACATCCAAATATATTTCCTGTCTAATATATGGTACGATTTGATTCCAAACAACTCCATTAACAAACAAATTCAAATACCAACTGATGTCCTTTTTATAATTTTATTTTACGATTGCTTTGACAATTCTGTTAATCAATTTGGATATATACTTGATGCCATTCAGTGTTAAGGATTGCCAATAAACCTACATCATCAATTAACAACTACAGATACCTTTTACAGAGTCTAAAATTATCGAATTAAAGCAAATATCGAAGAACACCCGAGAACCACCTTAATCTTCATCAAACCATTGAGCTTTCTTCGATCACCACTTAGAAACAAACACTTGTTGCTACACGATGACAATAACTTAACCACCCTTCCTCCACCAAACCACCACCACAACCATTAACATAATCGTATATTTTTTTTCCTGTTTCTTCGATCATTGTAAGCAACCATCAAACCAAAAACCAAGTTGTTTTCTGGATTTTCATTAGTGAACCAATTAATCACCTTCTATAACAACCATCGAATCATCCTCTAACCACCACCATCAAACTCATGAAAATTTGTACTTGATTATTTTTATTTCTGTTTTCTGTTTCGAATATTCATGATCACCACCACCGGTTAACCCAAGAACCAAACTGCCACCTTTATCATGCAAACCACGTACCACTCTACTACTAACATCAAACACCACCTTCATCACTTCAATCAAAACCAAATTTGAAAAATTGTTACTGCTCGTTGCTTTAGATTTATTCTTTTCTGCCTCTTGTTCATCTACCCATCATCCTAGTCGACAAGAAACCCTCCTGCTACCCGATATATATCTGCTTAGTTCCATTTCCAACAAATGACCACAACCGTTAGTTTTCTTTTTCCTTCGGTTTCATTTTATATCGAAACAACATGAAGATTAATGATGATATTAAAAGATAAGGTGATATTTAAATACATTGAATGTGGGACTAGGTGGTAGACAAATGCTAAATGCGTTAAGAATTATTTATTACCCTTTTACAAGTGGACTCATGTCCGAATAAAGATGATACTAGTGGACCGAATTAGATAGTGGGATTTGTTGAAAATAACCGACACATGTGAAGCTGTCCCAAAAATTCATTTACGTCAAAAAGGAAAGCAAGTTTGCTGTGAATGGACCAAGAGGAATTAAAGTAACAACAAATGGTCTAATAAGTTAGGTATGTGGGACAATTTACACATGCTATGGTCGTCCCATTTGAACTATGGGATTAAATCGCCATTTTTTTTATTTTAACTTGATAAAGATAAAAAAATGATGGTAATATGCTATGAGGATGACTGTGACGACCCGGAAATTTCCGACCAAATTTAAACTTAAACTTCATCTGATTCCGACACGATAAGCAAAGTCTGTAATGATGATTCTTAAAATTTTTGAACTGTTTAGATGGATTCATTTGACCTTCGACTGTTCCCGACGATTCACGAACAATTGTGTGTAATTAAATATGTAAATATAAATGAAAGTATACATATAATAATAAATAGAAATAATACAATATAATTTAAACATTAAAATTAAATATGTAAAATAAAATATAAAATAATTAAGTTGTAATTGAAATAAATTTATATATAAATATATGAATTCTATATATAATTATATGTATATTGTAATACATGTTAAATTACATAAAAATTTAATACTCAAAATAAGTTATTATATAATATATAGTTATATTACATAACCAATAATATGTAATACTATTATATTTAATTTTATTATAAATATAGTTGTTGTAATAATAGTGTTATTAACTACTTTTAATATTAATGTCAATACAAATGTTATTAATATTATTTTAAATATATAATTTATAGATACGAATTTAATATATAAGTTATTATAGAATTATTATTACTAATATTATTATTATTATTATTATTATTATTATTATTATTATTACTACTATTAATATTAGTATTATTATGATTAGTATTATTATTATTAATAAAAATATTATTGTTATAAATTGTATATTTTCAATTATTTATATCGTTATTATTATTATTATTATTATTATTAGTGTTAGTGTTATTATTATTATTGATGTTATTATTATTATTGTAATATTAGTATTATTATTATTATTATTATTATTATTATTATTATTATTATTATTATTATTATTATTATTATTATTATTATTAATGGTATGGTAGTATATTTATTTAGATTAATCCGTATAAATTAAATACAGACCCAGATTTAAATGCGTCAACATCTTTATCTGTTTCCTTTTATTTTTTCTGATATTATGTGTTACTCATGAATTCCTGTGAAATTGTTGAGGAATCAAATATTATCAAGTAACTACAAAATCAGTACGATTCAATATCTGCTTTTATTATATCTTTCTTTTTATTTCTGTCTGATTAGATAATCTTGTCGATTTCCAAACTGTATATAATTTTTGTTTCTGTCGATTTGTTACCTGTCGCCATTAAAGAAACATCACTCATACATCATATATCTGATACTATGTATGTGTAATTGAATTAAACTGTAAAATAAAAATAAAACCCGTTTATTCTCTGTTCTTCCACTTTTTAAGCAAATCCCAAATTCGAATCCAATTTCAAAAACGAAAAATGCTGTAATGTTAGGAATCTCGTGCTCAAACAATCTGGAAAGTTTCATATCCTAATTTCTAATATCAAGTAAGAATTTTCAAGTCAAAGTTTGGTTTTAAAAAGTCAAAGCTGTGACGACCCGGAAATTTCCGATCAAATTTAAACTTTAATCTTAATATTATTTCGACACGATAAGCAAAGTCTATTAAATCGAGTTCCAAAATGTTTGAACTATTTTTCATGAATGTATTTGAACCTTTGACTATCCCCGACGATTCACGAACATTTATGTGTGTATAGATATAGTATAATGAATTGGTAATATATTATATGTAATTACAAGTTAATTCTAGTTGTTATATTATTATTATATACATTATTATTTAATCTCGGTACCATTAAATATTACTAAAAATTATAATATAAAATTTATACATTTGATTTGTTATGTTATTGTTATTATTAATATTATAAGTATCAAGGTTAATGTCATTATTAATATAACTAATAATAAAATTATAATTTAGTGTTTATGATTAATAATAGTATTATTATTAGATATTATTACCATTATCATTAATAATTAGTATTATTATTAATATCATTTTTAGTATTATTTGATAATATCATTATTATTATTAATGCAATTATTATTGGAATTTTAATTATTATTAATATAATTATAATTATTAATTATATATATGTATGAATCATACGTACCAATTCTGTTGTAAATCACTATCTATTTTTAAAGTATGTCTGCTAGGTTTAACAACTTGATTCCCTTAGCATTACAAACCAAAATCAGTTGGATGTCATAGTCCTTCTTATTTGGATTTTATTCATTTTTCTTCTGACATATTTGATTTGGTCTAAAGATTCTTTACGCGTCCAAATCAATACAATACAAACCCACTTGGCAAAATTGAATTATAATGGAATTGCTATGTTTTACTTTCAGATGCACATCCTTTTCATCTATAATATATAAAGAATATATAGCTATATAATACTCCACAATGTGTTAAGCAACACTGATCACAATTACCATCATTTTGACTTTAATATTTTTGATCCAACCTTTTTGTAAACTACTTTTGTTTTGTTGGCATCAATCGAACCAAGCAACATCTTATCAATTATCACTGCATTACTATAGATACAATGGATTTATACATATAAATATATATGTATACCTGTGTCTCTACCATATACAAAAACCACCAACACTTAACCTATCAAGATACTATTCTGTTACACATCTATATCTATCATTATCTATCTAATCTCTATCTTTTATATGCATTTACATATGGAAATTTAAAGGACGCACACAAAACTAAAACCCATTTAATTTAGTCTTTACTACTAAAATAAATTGTTGCACTTAACCAAAGCTAAACCCCCATACTTAATTCCTACTCTTGATAGAACATCATCATCTCAAGACCATCACCAATTCGAGAACACAAAAATATGTTAACCACTAATGCTACTACCTTCTTTTCCAATTCAAAGGAAACCCATCACCACCACCATTCTGTGGAGGATCGTAACCACAGCCAGAACCTGAAACCATTTATCCTATTTTTCTGTTTGATGACTAAAACCACCATCATTACCTCCTATATACTGCTACTCGTTCTTGTGTTTGAATCAAAGATAAACAAGAAACCTCAAACCATCACAAACATCAATTCTTTAAACTCTATCTGTTTCTACCTTGTTTCTGTTTCATAATAAAATAACCTGCAATCATCGAGAGTAAACAAACACTTACCTAAGATAATTTGAAGCCCACGGTATTGACAATGTGGCTGCTCTTTTCCTGTCTGCTCGAACAGCCCACTAGAACCCCACAATTAAACCTGCTGTAAGTTCCTGCTGCTACTCTTCTTCTTCCTACTGCCTTCATTAACCTGTTCTGTCCAAAAACATTACGATAACAGACCTGCAACAATCTTTTAGGATCATATACTTCAACCAAATCTTTGTTCCTGTATTTATTCGAAACTCTAAAACAACAAACTCACCAACAACAGTTGCGACTTACTCTTTCTATGCCATCAAACCATCTTCCCCACAAAACACCATCAAAAATTTTTTTTTTCATGAATCATATCAAACCAATTTACAAATTAACAAAAGAAAACATAATACTTCAATCCTTCATATATGAACCAACTGATAGATTACATTGCAGTACAACTGGATGAATTGATTTACAACTTTCAATGAACGATGATGGATAATTAAAATATATAAATAAATAAGTAAATAAATAAAGGGAGCACCATTTACGGTTTCTATTCTCTATAATAATTCAGTGATGATAATAATCGATGATAATTAGATCGATGAAGATGATAAACGATGCAGTACCTGTAGTTACCGATTGTTGATTGCTTCATAAGTTGAACAACAATTACTTCAATCTTCTACTGATTGGATAATGGTGAGGATGATAAATCGAAGACTGACTATACATTGATAGGTGTTGCTAGATCGATCGATTGTTTAGCGAATCAAAGAAAACTCGAGCTACGATTGTCTTCTGAGTTGAGGATTTTACTATGCTCGATCTACTTTGAGCCGACAACGGAATTATAAATGGAGTAAATGAGTCTGTTAAACTGATTGGGGTATTAAACCTTTAATTAATTTATTAATTAGGCCGATTGTTACCAGTGAACTGATAAGAGTACTAGGCCTCAATTTCCAGTTGGGCTGCGATGAATTGGGTTTTAATTGGGCTGAAACACAACTCTTTTAGGTATTATTAACATTTGATATTATTATTATTATTATTATTATTATTATTATTATTATTATTATTATTAGTATTATTATTATTATTATTATTATTATTATTATTATTATTATTATTATTATCTTTATGATTATTATTATTGAAATTATTTTAATAAAAATTTTACATACCTTTTTGAATTTACATTAATAATATGTAATAACTAATTATTTCAAATATTGAAAATAAATATATTTAAGATATGTATTAAAATAACATATAAATTAAGATACATATAAACAAAGTATATACTAGAAATTTATGTAAGACTTTTATAAAAATAATAATATATAAACTTGTTTAAGTGATATTATGTGTTAATATATATAAAATTGATATAGGTTCGTGAATCCAAGGCCAACCCTGCATTGTTCAATATAGTCATATGTATTTTTACTACAAAATACATTAGGTGAGTTCATTTGATTCCATTTACTCTTTACATTTTTGGAACTGAGAATACATGCGCTACTTTTACAACTACTTTATTAAATGCTTTTGAAATACATTTTGAACTGCAAATATATGAAATGCTTTTATAAATGTTTGACGAGATAGACACATGCAAAACATTCCTCGAATGAATTATGTGGACGTGATAATTGCCACCATTGAATTATGTGGACGTGATAATTGCCACAATTGATATGAATATTTTTCCCCTGATTATTATTGCTTGGTAACCTAAGAATTAGGGAACATCACTAATTTTGAGAATTAGTGCACGCCTAATTGACGCGAATCCTAAAGGTAGCTACCGGGTTTAACACCCCCACCCAGAATGTTTACTAGACGGAAGGGCTAGTGGGCGTGGTGTTTAGTACTTCGAAGTTTATATGATTATTATACAGATGAGATGTTCTGTTTTGGGGATATTATTATGCGCATTATATGTTAAGGTCGGTTACCAAGCCAAGCTATGAAAGCAATGAAAAGTGAATGTTATGTATCGAGAGAATGATTTTATACACAGGTTATCTGTATGTTATTTTTGTGCACGACATATGTGTACGGTTACTAAGATTTATGAAAGATGATTTCGTACACGAGAAAGGTGTACTGTATTTAAAAGATATCGCATGTACATTACATGTAGGTATATGATTCGGGCCCATTTGTACCATGCAGAATTTAAATCTTGTGGTCTATCAAAATGATGAATTTTATTGTTTTATGATAAACCTATGAACTCACCAACCTTTTTGGTTGACACTTGAAAGCATGTTTATTCTCAGGTATGAAAGAAACCTTCTGCTGTGCATTTGCTCATATTAGAGATATTACTTGAAGTCATTCATGACATATTTCAAAAGACGTTGCATTCGAGTCGTTGAGTTCATCAAGATTATTATTAAGTCAATTATAGTTGGAGGTATTATGAAATAGTATGCTTGCCATCAACTTTCGATGTAAAGAAAGTTTGTCTTTTAAAAACGAATGCAATGTTTGTAAAATGTATCATATAGAGGTCAATTACCTCGCAATGTAATCAACTATTGTGAATCATTTATATTGTATATGAACGGGGCATTTCAGTTGGTATCAGAGCGGTGGTCTTAGCGAACCAGGTCTGCATTAGTTTGTCTAACTGATAAGTCGTTAGGATGCATTAATGAGTCTGGACTTCGACCGTGTCTGCATGTCAAAAGTTTTGCTTATCATTTAGTGTCAAAAATTATTTGCTTATCATCCTTAAAGTCTAGACACGTCTTACTGCCTCTATTGCATAGACAGTGTATAGATACATTCATATCTTAGCGTATCTGTTATTGTTACCTTTGCCTGACAGCTTCCGTAGATTCCTCCGTAACTTATGGGATTTTAGTATTATATATGCATATGTAAATTATGTATTGCAGGGTACTAATCTACATCCTATAATCTATTTCTTATCGAAAATCCTTCATCTGATCGTACGAGATGAATCCTTCAACCTGTTCGAATTCCTTGGATTCCGACAGCTATTCAGATATGGAGTTTCACCTAAGCTCTGAAAGCAGTGTCACCAGAATGAATCAACCAATCATCCATCCCCAATTCATCTGATGGGTTCGTAGTCGACTTAATTAATGGAGACGCGAAGAAGGCGATCCTTTCCACCAACCGAATTCACCTTTTGACGATGAACCTGAAGCACTTACCGGCGAACCTGTTCGTAATACCATTTTCTCTCTCATTTCCAGAGTATCTCGTCACGATTATATACTATCCCAGATTCTAGATCTTATTCATCCGCTCATCCGAACCGACAATTATCCAGGTGTAATAGAAGAAGTCAACGAACTTCGCGCTCGAGTAATCAATTTGGAGAATATGGTGCAAAACTTACCAGCTTCAGCAGCACCACCAACATCAACATCATACGCACCATATATACCAAGGAGTACCAACAACAATGAACGATGAAGTATTGATCCATAACTTCATTGAAGAAATATTCTGCGAAGAATATGGGGTTTCTAAAAATTTTAGAGATTTCTTATTCTAGCTCAAACCGAAAAGTAAATGAGATTAATATCATATTAACTCATTAAATCCATGATTACATCTGAAGAAAATATATATGTATATATATTTTCATAAAGATTGTAATTAAAAATTCTTTTTTGTACAAGCTGTTAATGGTGAAAATATTTTAACGGGTAGGTAATACCCAAGGAATATTTAGATTGCACATTAATCAGTTACACGGTACATTCTGCGAATCTGATTCAACAGTCATTTACTATCCTACTTACATCCATAGCTATACGAATCCGTTCACCACAGAATAACCATTTTCATTCAATTTCATATTTGGATTTTGACCTATCAGAATCCAACAAGTGGCATAATGAAGAAAACATTGGACAAAATAAAATTTGTTAGAAACAAACAAATTAACTATAAAAATTTTTGTTAAGAATCCATGCTAACTGTTCCTAGCTAACTGATTACATTTTATTTATCGTAATTTAATTATCGCAATTTATATTCTCGCAATTTTATTTATCGTCATTTAGTTTCTGTTATTTATTTTACGCACTTTAAATATCGGGACACGTATACAAGGTTTTGACATATCATATCGATGCATCTATATATATTATTTGGAATAACCATAGACACTCTATATGCAGTAATGATCGAGTTAGTTATACAGGGTTGAGGTTGATTCTACAATAATATATATACTTTGAGTTGTGATCGAGTCTGAGACATGTACACGAGTCACGATACGTATTAATTAATTCGAATATTATATATTAAGCTATATATGAATTATTGGACTGTTAACTGTGGACTATCAACTGTAGACTACCAACATTGAACAATTAAAATTAACTAAAATATTGATTATAACCTATGAAACTAAACATCTCTTCAAGTTTGCCACTTGATTTCATCTTAAACCTCGTTTGTATCTTGGCAATTACAATCTGCGTTCAAACCTTTCATGATTCTTGAAGGCACCTCAATCGAGAGGATAAACCAACCGCACTTCATCTATGGAAGAAAAGAATGATGCATATAGATATGCACCTGAAAACACTCGGAACCTGAATCATTTAAACACGTATCTGTGCTAGCTAATTTGGTGTTGTTATTACTGAAAATAACTTTACAATCCCTTTCCAAATTAGCCAATATTGTCACAGCTCCAACAAGTCAACTTCGACTTTTCGTTCGAAACAACCTTATTATAACCTTGATATATATGCGTGCTCTTTTATTGTTACCGGGGAACCTTTTATATTCCACCATATTACCATCAGTGTTTAATCGTCTAAAAACACAATTCTCCTGAAACCACCTCGGATTGATAACCGATGATTCAGATATCGTAGCATTAAATGCAGAAGAAACAAAAAAATTGTAGATGATCTAAACGGCCAAAAGTTTGATAATAAAGAAGGGAGTGTTAGGAACGCTCGATAGAAAATTTAGTACTGAAAAATAGATTGAGCAAAACATGAAGAAGACCAAGGCCAAATTCAAGGACCATACCATATATTCAAAGAATCCAGGTAATTCTAGATCCGATGAAACCTTCAACAAATATCTTACTCCGTACTCATGTTAGAATCTTGCGGAAAATCTTTCTTCATCAACCATCGAACTTAGAAATTTCAAAATATCATCATAAATATCTTCGATATTTCTGAAGATATTTTCATAAATATTCTCGTTCAAAATTATTTATTTCTTTGTGCTATCTATATTACATCATAAAGGAAACTACTTTAGTTTCTAAATTTCTTTAAAATTAGAGGTTTGAATTATGAATGATTTTGAAGTAGTGTTGAAAATTGATGCATGAGTTAGTATAATATAATGACACTTGATCAACGTGATTATATTACAGTAAGTCATGAGGAGTTTCTAATGGAACGTGATGATTCACAGATTAAAACTTCATCATGTGTCATGTTACACGACTCTTACATTTTATCTAATCTATAAACATATCAAGAACATATTTTTTTTATAGTCCTATCTTTTCTCTTGAATTCTGGTAATTTAACCAATCAAGATCGTGCTATTATAATCTCTCTCTTAGAACGTTAGCTATGTTCATTCGGAACTTCACACCTACGAATTTTGGTCCATTATTCGTTTGACTTAAAGTCAGGAAGAGAAAACCAAATAAATAGAACTCCAAAATGTAAAGGAAATGAAGAGGGTGGATTTATAGTGAAATATTTGACAGAGCAATCGAAACAGATTATTGCATTTAATCAAAGGAGATTCTAAATTCCTTAATTACCGAAGAATCAAATCTTATACGGATTACAAAGATTTTCTTTAATCTGGAGATCAACCGTGTCTATGTCGAAAGATATGACGAAACTTTACCTTTCTCATTTCACTTTTTTGTGATGGCTTCACTCATATGCTTCACATAATCGAATCGTTTTATCTATATTAATCAATAATGATAAAACTCTATCTATCAACTCATATTCGTCATGAAAACATTTTTATTGTTAGCCACGACAACCACACTCAAATTTCGGGACGAAATTTCTTTAACGGGTAGGTACTGTGACGACCCGGAAATTTTCGATCAAATTTAAACTTTAATCTTAATATTATTTCGACACGACAAGCAAAGTCTATTAAACCGAGTTCCAAAATGTTTGAACTATTTTTCATGAATGTATTTGAACCTTTGACTATCCCCGACAATTCACGAACATTTATGTGTGTATAGATATAGTATAATGAATTGGTAATATATTATATGTAATTACAAGTTAATTCTAGTTGTTATATTATTATTATATACATTATTATTTAATCTCGGTACCATTAAATATTACTAAAAATTATAATATAAAATTTATACATTTGATTTGTTATGTTATTGTTATTATTAATATTATAAGTATCAAGGTTAATATCATTATTAATATAACTAATAATAAAATTATAATTTAGTGTTTATGATTAATAATAGTATTACTATTAGATATTATTACCATTATCATTAATAATTAGTATTATTATTATAAATTATTATTAATATCATTTTTAGTATTATTTGATAATATCATTATTATTATTAATTCAATTATTATTGGAATTTTAATTATTATTAATATAATTATAATTATTAATTATATATATGTATGAATACCAATTCTATTGTAAATCACTATCTATTTTTAAAGTATGTCTGCTAGGTTTAACAACTTGATTCCCTTAGCATTACAAACCAAAATCAGTTGGATGTCATAATCCTTCTTATTTGGATTTTATTCATTTTTCTTCTGACATATTTGATTTGGTCTAAAGGTTCTTTACGCGTCCAAATCAATACAATACAAACCCACTTGGAAAAATTGAATTATAATGGAATTGCTATGTGTAGTGACCCGAACTATTCCATGATTATATATTAATTGACAACTATATTTGCATGATTAAATGTTTCCAACATGTTAAGCAATCAAACTTGTTAAGACTTGATTATTTGAAATGAGTTTCATATAGACAATTGACCACCCAAGTTGACCGGTAATTCACGAACGTTAAAACTTGTAAAAACTATATGATGACATATATATGATTATATATATAGTTAACATGATATTATGATAAGTAAGTATCTCATTAGGTATTTTAACAATGAGTTATATACATAAAATTGAGTTTATTGAATTAAGAAACTCGAAACGATATATATAACGATTATCGTTATAACAACGTCTTACTAAATACATATGAATCATATTAAGATATTGATACACTATGTTTAATAATGATAAATTATAAGTAAACATGTCATTAAGTGTATTAACAATGAACTACATATGTAAAAACAAGACTACTAACTTAATGATTTCGAAACGAGACATATATGTAACGATTATCGTTGTAACAACATTTAACTGTATATATATATCATACTAAGATATATTAATATATCATAATATCATGATAATGTAATAATTTAACATCTCTTTAGATATAATAAACAATGGGTTAACAACATTTAACAAGATCGTTAACCTAAAGGTTTCAAAACAACATTTACATGTAACGACTAACGATGATTTAACGACTCAGTTAAAATGTATATACATGTAGTTTTAATATGTATTCATACACTTTTGAAAGACTTCAAGACACTTATCAAAATACTTCTATTTAACAAAAATGCTTACAATTACATCCTCGTTCAGTTTCATCAACAATTCTACTCGTATGCACCCGTATTCGTACTCGTACAATACACGGCTTTTAGATGTATGTAGTATTGGTATATACACTCCAATGATCAGCTCTTAGCAGCCCATGTGAGTCACCTAACACATGTGTGAACCATCATTTGGCAACTAGCATGAAATATCTCATAAAATTACAAAAACATTAGTAATCATTCATGACTTATTTACATGTAAACAAAATTACACATCCTTTATATCTAATCCATATACCAACGACCAAAAACACCTAAAAACACTTTTATTCTTCAATTTTATTCATCAAATTGATCTCTCTCAAGTTCTATCTTCAAGTTCTAATTGTTCTTCATAAATTCTATAAGTTCTAGTTTCATAAAATCAAGAATACTTCCAAGTTTGCTAGCTTACTTCCAATCTTGTAAAGTGATCATCCAACCTCAAGAAATCTTTCTTATTTACAGTAGGATATCTTTATAATACAAGGTAATACTCATATTCAAACTTTGATTCAATTTTTATAACTATAACAATCTTATTTCGAGTAGAAATCTTACTTGAACTTGTTTTCGTGTCATGATTCTGCTTCAAGAACTTTCAAGCCATCCAAAGATCCTTTGAAGCTCAAGTTATTTTTTTATCATTTCCAGTAGGTTTACCTACTAAACTTGAGTTAGTAATGATGTTCATAACATCATTCGATTCATATATATAAAACTACCTTATTCGAAGGTTTAAACTTGTAATCACTAGAACATAGTTTAGTTAATTCTAAACTTGTTCGCAAACAAAAGTTAATTCTTCTAACTTGACTTTTAAAATCAACTAAACACATGTTCTATATCTATATGATATGCTAACTTAATGATTTAAAACCTGAAAACACGAAAAAACACCGTAAAACTTGATATACGCCGTCGTAGTAACACCGCGGGCTGTTTTGGGTTTGATAATTAAAAACTATGATAAACTTTGATTTAAAATTTGTTTTTCTGGGAAAATGATTTTTCTTATGAACATGAAACTATATCCAAAAATCATGGTTAAACTCAAAGTGGAAGTATGTTTTTCAAAATGGTCATTAAGACGTCGTTCTTTCGACTGAAATGACTACCTCTTACAAAAAAGACTTGTAACTTATATTTCCGACTATAAACCTATACTTTTTCTATTTAGATTCATAAAATAGAGTTCAATATGAAACCATAGCAATTTGATTCTGTAACGACCCAATCGCTATTGACACGGCACGTTAATCATTGATTCCACAGTGAGGTTTTGACCTCTATGTGATACGTTTGATAAAATATTGCATTCATTAAAATAAGTGACTTTCTAAACATAGAAAGTTATAAACATGTGGGTGAGTGCTTAGGTATAAGTAAAACCCCAAAATACATAAGTCTTTAATTTACAGGTTGACATAACAGTCCAATTATTTATTACACAATGCAGTTTTATTTTGAATGCAATAAACTTTGTACAAAGCATGAGAGACTCCATGCAGGCAACAAGCACATCACAGCGGAAGAAGTCTAAGGATCTGAGAATAAAACATGCTAAAAAGTCAACACGAATGTTGGTGAGTTATAGGTGTAATTGCTCGAGTCATAAATATATAAAGATAGACCACAAGATTTCATCAAAACTTTATCAATCGATTCTACGTAACAGAGCACCCTGGTAACTAAACTTATCGCTATAGTGATAATTACCCCATTTGTTTTAATACATGCAAACCAACGTGTCTTAAACTCAAATAACATACGTCCGTTAAAAGGCTTGCGCTCTAGCTCGTACGGGGATGTCAAGCCCTATGGATCCATATACAATTATTCGCGCCCACCAGTCCATATCCTATGTACTGGCAGCTACTAGTTACCAAAGCTAAGGAATTTTCGGTTTAACTCAGTGTAGAATTTAGTATGTACTTGTGTCTTATTGCATTTAAAATAAATTGCATGTATTCTCAGCCCAAAAATATTTAAAGTATTTAAAAAGGGTGATTATAAACTCACGGTTCAATATTGAGATTCAATATTGTAGGCAAATTGCGTAGACGTAATGATGGTAGACGACTGTATGGTTGGCCTTGGATTCAAGAACAATACCCCGAAAAATACCCAATATTTCCTTAGCTTAAAACGGTTTGAAACCCAAATTAAAAACACCCTCGTATATACCTTATTATTATTAAACTTAAATTTAAAATTATAATTATAATATAAATATAAATATTGATTACAGAGAAAAGAAAAAAAAGTGTATATAATTCGTCGAGTAAACTGGCCTTTTATAGGCATGTTTCCTGATTTTGGTCCCCATGCGATCGCATGGCTTTTTATTTGCTAGTTCGTTGACATAATATTTACTGTAGTAAATAGTGTTTTTGGTCCCCATGCGATCGCATGGGTTTTCAGTGCTTTTGCCATGCGATCGCATGGCTAGGCTGAACAGCTCATTTTTGCTTGTTTTCTAGTTCGTCGACAGCAAATAGTGTTTACTGTAGCAAATAGTGTTTACTGTAACAAATAGTGTTTTACTTGTACATCTTATATATATATATATATATATATATATATATATATATATATATATATATATATATGATAATGCTAAAAACGAACATATATTTTATAGCATTATTCCTCAAGAAAGACAAGCTTTTAGTTGAAATTGTTCTATTTACAAGTGATATTCGTTTAAATAATAAAAGGTGAAGACAAAAGACAGATTCGACGAATTGAAGACGCAAATGACTAAAAAACTCAAAAGAACAAAAGACAATCAAAGAGGTTCCAATTATTGATAAGAAACGTCTCGAAATTACAAGAGTACAAGATTCAAAACGCAAAGTACAAAATATAAAATTGTACGCAAGGACGTTCGAAAATTCGGAACCGGGACCAGAGTCAACTCTCAACGCTCGACGCAACGGACTAAAAATTACAAGTTAACTATGTATATAAATATAATATAATATATAATTAATTATATTAATTATATATATATTATATTTATAAAATAAATCGTCGGCAAGAAAGACTCCAATTTGGATGAGCTGTATTTACAAACTCCGCGACTCGCGGAGTTTGAAGGCAAAAAGGGCCGCGAGTCGCGGAGTATCCCTAAACTCAATTCCCTATAAAGCCAACCGAATTCTGATCATTTTTACACACTCATATATCCATCTCTCTATCTATATCGTAATATTTATATTTATAATTTATATTTTAATTTTAATTTTAATTTTAATCCTAATAATAAGGGTATGTTAGCGAATATTGTAAGGGTGTAAGTCGAAATTCTGTCCGTGTAACGCTACGCTATTTTTAATCATTGTAAGTTATGTTCAACCTTTTTAATTTAATGTCTCGTAGCTAAGTTATTATTATGCTTATTTAAAACGAAGTAATCATGATGTTGGGCTAATTACTAAAATTGGGTAATTGGGCTTTGTACCATAATTGGGGTTTGGACAAAAGAATGACACTTGTGGAAATTAGACTATGGGCTATTAATGGGCTTTATATTTGTTTAACTAAATGATAGTTTGTTAATGTTAATATAAAGATTTACAATTGGGCGTCCCTATAAATTACCATATACACTCGATCGGACACGATGAGCAGGGTATTTATATGTACGAATAATCGTTCATTTGACCGGACACGGGAATGGATTAATAGCCACTAGAATAATTAAAACAGGGGTGAAATTATGTACAAGGACACTTGGTATAATTGATAACAAAATATTAAAACCTTGGGTTACACTCAGTCGACATCCTGGTGTAATTATTAAACAAAGTATTAAAATCTTGTTACAGTTTAAGTCCCCAATTAGTTGGAATATTTAACTTCGGGTATAAGGATAATTTGACGAGGACACTCGCACTTTATATTTATGACTGATGGACTGTTATGGACAAAAACCAGACGGACATATTAAATAATCCAGGACAAAGGACAATTAACCCATGGGCATAAAACTAAAATCAACACGTCAAACATCATGATTACGGAAGTTTAAATAAGCATAATTCTTTTATTTCATATTTAATTTCCTTTATTTTATATTTAATTGCACTTCTAATTATCGCATTTTTATTGTTATTGTATTTAATTGCACTTTTAATTATCGTATTTTTTAATTATCGCAAGTTTATTTTATCGCACTTTTATTATTCGCAATTTCATTATCGTTATTTACTTTACTCTTTAAATTAAGTCTTGTATTTATTTATTATTTTACATTTGGTTTTAACTGCGACTAAAGTTTTAAAATCGACAAACCGGTCATTAAACGGTAAAAACCCCCCTTTATAATAATAATATTACTTATATATATATTTGTATTTTTATAAAAGTAAACTAATATAGCGTTAAGCTTTGTTTAAAGATTTTTCCTTTGGAACGAACCGGACTTACTAAAAACAACACTACTGTACGATTAGGTACACTGCCTATAAGTGTTGTAGCAAGGTTTAAGTATATCCATTCTCTAAATAAATAAATATCTTGTGTAAAATTGTATCGTATTTAATAGTATTTTCTTGCTGAAATTTAATAGCTATTTTATATACACCTCGCGAAACATCAAGTTATTTTTGGCGCCGCTGCCGGGGACTTCAATTTCTTGCTTAAAAGCCGGAAGCGCAACGCTATATATATAAAAAAAAAAATTTATTTTTAAGTTTACTTTTATAAAAAAAATACGCTTTTGTAAAAATACGTTTTAAATATTATAAAATATAAAAAGAAAAACAAAAATATAAATATTTTTAGGAGTTTGATAAATATTTAAGTTTTATAAAGTTTCTTTAGTTTGTAAAAATATAAGTTTTATTTAATTTATTTTATAAATATATTTTATAAATATAAAACCGAAAAAAAAAAAATATATATAAATCTAGCTTTAAGATTTTTATGTATAAAATTATAAAGTAGTTCTATTTTTATTTAAGTTTTTAAATATAAGTATTTTATTATATAAATATTTAGATTTTAAAACAGAAAAATATAAACAGAAAATAAAAAAAATAAAAAACGCGTAAAATTCAAAACTGTACCTGATTTGAATTCTGAACCCCGCGACTCGCGGAGTTTTCTGCTTCGGGCACCGCAACTCCCGGAGCCACTCTGACACGGGTACACAGAACCCTAATCAGGCATTAATTACGGGTAATTATTATAATTATTATTATAAAACCCTAATTAGGTTTTAATTAATTATTTATTTTAGTTTTTATTATTATTTTGTTTAATTAGTTTAATTAAATTGTAAAATTAATAGTTTTAATAAATAAATAATATAAAAATAATATTTTTATAAAAATTGTACTTTTTACAACTTTTTGTATATTTTTATATTTTGTCCCTTTTTAATCGTTTTAACGTAATATTTGTATTTTTAGCTCATATTTAGTTTTAAACTTAGTTTTAGCCATAGTTATTTTTACTTCTAGATTTTTTAGGCTTTGCCGTAGAATTCCTTAAGTGCTTTTTCTTTAGACTAAGATTTAGGTACTTTAGAATTTTGCGACGCCTTTTTAAGTTTTAGTTTCTTTTTAAGTTATTTCCATTTGGGATATATTTTTTCCTATAAGCTTTAATATTTTTAGACGACTTTTACCTATGTATCAATTATCATTCCAATTAGTAATCTCAATTTGCGATTATAATTTTAAGTTAGTTGTAGTAATAAGGTTAGGTTAGTTAAGTGTTTTTAAGTTTTATAAGTTTCTTTTATTTTTCCGTCACCTTTTATTTTTCAACCATTTTCCTTTTTCGACCTTTTTCCGACGCGCTCTTTTTCTTTCTTATTTCTCGCTATTCTAGTTTTAGGACATAGATTTTTATTCTACTTCTTATCTAAATTTCTAAAAATTACGAAAATTTATTTTAAGTGGTTAAATTAATAGACATCAAAATTTTCTGGTTCGTAGTAATAGTTGGATTTGTACGTGGACCGGGTTATTGGAGCCAAACAGTCCTCAATTATATTGAGACCAAACGAATCCTGCCCCTCTGCTGCATCTTTTGGCTATTCAAAACGTGGGCAAAATCAGAAAAGTCTATTGATTGGATAACTTATTATAATTTTTCTTTACTTTTAAAAACTAATAGGATATTCAGTGAATGCACCGAGCAAGACGTTCACCACCTTTTGTACGTTCACCACCTGTAACTAGATCAAGACATTTAGCAAATATTACTGTCGTTGATTTTTCTTTAGAATCGTCATCCAGTCGACCAAGTACTCCAGTTCAAATTTCCGATAATCCATTTTTTGAACCCGACCTCACAATTGAGAATCCGGAGAATATTCAGGAACGATTCGTAGATCCTGAACCATTAAATTTTCCTCCGGAACCACCAATCATTCAAACACAGATTGTTGAGGAACGAACCATTAAATCAGAATCCTCTAGTGATTCCGATTCAACAAATTCAATTATGGAGAATCTGGAACCTTTAAGCATGGAAGACCGAATGAGAGCTAAACGCACTGGCCAAGGTCACGCAATTACTCATCCAGACATTAATGCGCCAGATTATGAAATCAAAGGACAAATTCTACACATGGTGACTAATCAATGCCAATTTAGTGGTGCGCCGAAGGAAGATCCAAATGAACATCTTCGTACCTTTAATAGGATCTGCACACTATTTAAAATCCGAGAAGTAGAGGATGAACAGATATATCTCATGTTATTTCCCTGGACTTTAAAGGGAGAAGCCAAAGATTGGTTGGAATCGTTACCTGAAGGGGCGATTGATACATGGGACGTATTAGTTGAAAAATTTCTTAAACAATTCTTTCCTGCATCTAAAGCCGTAAGACTTCAAGCAGAAATTGTTACGTTTACACAGAAGCCAAATGAAACTCTATATGAGGCGTGGACAAGATTTGGAAAGTTATTAAGAGGATGTCCGCAACATGGTTTAGACACCTGTCAAATAGTACAAATATTCTACCAAGGATGCGACATCACTACAAGGAAAGACATAGATATAGCAGCTGGTGGTTCTATTATGAAGAAAACCGAAACTGATGCTTACAAAATTATTGATAACACTGCTTCCCACTCACATGAGTGGCACCAAGAAAAAGATATCGTTAGATCATCTAACGCAGCTAGAGCCGATTCTAGCCATGACTTAGATTTCATTTCCGCAAAGATAGATGCTGTCGAGAGACGAATAGAAAAGATGACTAAAGATATTCACTCAATACGAATTAGTTGTGAGCAGTGTGGAGGACCACATTTGACAAAAGATTGTCTCAGTATTGAATTAACAATGGAACAAAGAGAGAATATTTCATACATAAACCAAAGGCCTGGAAATAATTATCAGAATAATTATCAACCGCCAAGACCGATTTACAATCAAAACCAGAATTATAACCGAAATATTCCATACAACAACCAACAAGGTCCTAGCAATCAACAAGTATCCAATAATACTTACAACCAGCAAAGACCTAATTTTCAAAACAAACCACCACAACAAACCGATGATAAAAAGCCGAATTTAGAAGATATGATGACGAAGCTAGTTGAAACTCAAACGCAGTTTTTCACATCTCAGAAACAAACTAATGAACAAAATGCTCAAGCATTTAGAAATCAAGAAGCTTCTATTCAAAATATGGAATAAGAAGTAAGTAACCTAGCAAGGTTAATAGGTAAAAGAAAACCGGGAAGTCTACCTAGTGATACAAATGCTAACCCCCGGAATGAAACAGCTAAAGCCATTACCACAAGAAGTGGTACAACACTTAAACCACCTGAAATACCTGTAACTTCTGATGAAGCTATTCCTACTCCACAAGAACCACAACCTGATCAAGATAAGGAAAAAGAACCGGTAGTTGAGAAGGTTAATGAAGATAACAAAGTTAAGGATAAACCTTAGGTTAAACCATACCAACCACCACTTTCTTACCCGAGTAAAATGAAGAAAGAGAAACTTGAAGCCGAGCAATCCAAATTCTTGGATATGTTTAAACAGATAAATGTAAATCTTCCTTTCATTGATGTAATTTCAGGAATGCCTAGATATGCTAAATTCTTGAAAGATCTAATCTCAAATAGAAAGAAAATGGAAGAACTCTCGGCTGTTACTATGAATGTTAATTGTTCAGCAGTGCTGTTGAATAAGATACCAGAAAAACTATCTGATCCAGGAAGTTTCACAATTCCATGTTTTCTGGGTAGTCTTAGTTCAATAGAAGCATTAGCAGATTTAGGTGCTAGTATAAATTTAATGCCGTATTCACTATACACTAAACTAGACCTTGGAGAATTGAAACCAACCAGAATAAGCATACAACTAGCCGATAGATCAATAAAATATCCTAGAGGGATAATGGAGAACATGCTAGTTAAAGTTGGTACTTTAGTATTTCCAGTAGATTTTGTTGTGCTGGACATGGAAGAAGATTCTCAAGTTCCTCTCATATTAGGAAGACCATTCTTAAACACGGCTAAAGCAATGATAGACGTGTTCGGTAAGAAACTGACCCTAAGTATAGAGGATGAGAGTGTTACCTTTTCAGTTGATAGAGCAATGCAACAACCGCAATATGCAGATGATACATGTTATTATATTCAAACTATAGATGCACATGCAGAATTATTAGAAGAATTTCCAGAATTACAAGGAACAGGAGAATGTTCTTTAGGAGAAGGTAATGAACCAATTGATGAAGCTGAAATGTTAGCTACACTAATAGCTAATGGATATGAACCAACAATAGAAGAAATTCAAATGCTAAAAGAAGAAGACAGATATCGATACAAATCATCGATAGAAGAACATCCGAAATTAGAGTTAAAGCCACTTCCAAACCATTTGGAATACGCTTATTTACATGGTGAATCTGAATTACCTGTAATAATATCGTCTTCTCTTACTGAAAATGAGAAATCACAACTCATTTCTATGTTGAAAGCTCATAAACCAACCATTGCATGGAAGATTCATGATATTAAAGGAATAAGTCCTTCGTATTGCACACATAAAATCCTTATGGAAGAAGGTCATAAAACGTATGTGCAACGCCAACGAAGACTAAATCCTAATATGCAAGATGTAGTTAAGAAAGAGATTATTAAACTGCTAGATGCAGGTTTAATTTATCCAATTTCTGATAGTCCATGGGTAAGCCCAGTTCAATGCGTGCCTAAGAAGGGTGGCATGACTGTCATTACAAATGAGAATAATGAGCTTATTCCTACTAGGACTGTAACAGGATGGCGTGTGTGTATTGATTATAGAAAATTAAATGACGCCACCAGAAAAGATCACTTTCCCTTACCTTTCATTGATCAAATGTTGGAAAGATTAGCCGGAAATAGTTACTATTGTTTTCTAGATAGATTTTCCGGATATTTTCAAATTCCAATAGCACCTGAGGACCAAGAGAAAACCACGTTCACGTGCCCTTATGGTACTTTTTCTTACAAACGCATGCCATTTGGACTTTGCAACGCCCCTGCAACCTTTCAAAGGTGTATGATGGCGATTTTTCACGACATAATAGAAGAATGCATGGAAGTTTTCATGGATGACTTTTCAGTCTTCGGTGATACATTTGAATCATGTCTAGTTAATCTGGAACGAATGCTTATTAGATGCGAACAATCAAATCTAGTACTTAATTGGGAGAAATGCCATTTCATGGTTAAAGAAGGCATCGTTCTTGGTCATAAAATTTCAAAAGAAGGAATTGAAGTGGATAGAGCTAAAGTAGATGTAATTGCTAAACTTCCACATCCCACCAATGTTAGAGGAGTTAGTAGTTTTCTAGGGCATGCCGGTTTTTACCGACGTTTCATAAAAGATTTTTCTAAAATTTCCACTCCTATGAATAAACTCCTAGAAAAGGATGCTCCATTCATCTTTTCAGATGAGTGTATCAAATCTTTTAATATTCTTAAAGAGAAACTCACTAATGCGCCGATCATGATAACATCAAATTGGAATCTACCATTTGAACTAATGTGCGATGCAAGTGATTTTGCAATGGGAGCCGTTTTAGGACAAAGGATTGAAAAACGATTTCAACCTATATATTATGCTAGTAAGACGTTACAAGGAGCACAAACGAACTATACAACTACTGAAAAAGAACTCCTTGCTATTGTCTTTGCTTTTGACAAATTTCGATCATATCTCGTTATTGCAAAAACGGTGGTCTATACCGACCATTCTGCTCTTAGATACCTATTTTCGAAACAAGATGCTAAACAAAGATTAATCCGTTGGATCTTACTCTTACAAGAGTTTGATATTGAAATCCGAGATAAAAGAGGAGCAGAAAATCTCGCTGCTGATCATCTTTCTCGTCTTGAAAATCCTGAGTTAGAAGTTCTAAATGAATCGACCATACAAGAAAACTTTCCTGATGAATATCTATTGAAGATAGATTATAAAGAAATTCCATGGTTTGCAGACTATGCAAACTATTTAGTATGTGGATTCCTTGAAAAAGGATTATCGTACCAAAGACGAAAGAAATTCTTCAGTGATATAAAACACTATTTCTGGGAAGATCCACATTTGTTTAAAAGTTGTCCCGATGGAATAATACGCCGATGTGTATTTGGAGATGAATCTAGTAAAATTTTAAACCATTGTCACACAGGACCAACAGGAGGGCATTATCGGCCTCAACTAACAGCAAGAAAAGTTTATGATGCTGGATTCTATTGGCCTACAATTTACAAAGACGCACACCTTCTTTGCAAATCCTGTGATGCTTGTCAAAGGGCCGGAAAAATAAGTCAACGTGATGAAATGCCACAAAATGTCATACAAGTATGTGAAGTATTTGACATTTGGGGTATTGACTTTATGGGTCCATTTCCAAAATCTCATAATAATTTATATATACTCGTAGCCATTGATTATGTATCTAAATGGGCGGAAGCACAAGCTCTCCCAACTAACGATGCACGAGTTGTAGTCAACTTTTTAAAACGTCTTTTTGCAAGGTTTGGAACACCGAAAGCTTTAATAAGTGGTCGGGGTACTCATTTCTGTAATAATCAACTTGAGAAAGTTCTTAAAAGATATGGAGTAACTCATAAAATCTCCACCGCATATCATCCACAAACAAGTGGACAAGTTGAAAATACCAACCGAGCTTTAAAACGTATTCTAGAGAAAACCGTAGGATCAAATCCGAAGGAATGGTCCATTAAATTGGAGGATGCACTCTGGGCTTTTAGAACAGCCTACAAAACTCCAATTGGAACCACACCTTTTAGACTTGTTTATGGAAAAGCATGTCATCTTCCAGTAGAAATTGAACACAAAGCATTTTGGGCTTTGAAGACATGTAATCTTGATTTACATGAAGCCGGACGTCTACGATTAAGTCAACTAAACGAATTAGAAGAATTAAGACATGAAGCATACGAAAATTCATTAATCTATAAAGAAAGAACGAAGAAATGGCATGATAAAAGAATCAGAAGTTCAAAAGAATTTAAAGAAGGAGACAGAGTTCTTCTTTTCAATTCACGATTCAAGCTATTTCCTGGAAAATTGAAATCAAGATGGTCTGGACCATTCATAGTCAAAAGAGTTTTTCCATACGGAACGATAGAATTAATAAATTCAAATGGGATTGAATTTAAAGTTAATGGTCACAGAGTTAAACACTACATAGATAGTCCGATGGAAGTCGACAACGAAGTTAATCACAATTTCGACACCACAGCTAACTAAGTGTGGGGAGAATCAAGTCTTTAAAGGATAATATGTATTTCTGTTAGAGTTAGATTGTCTGTTTTCGTGTAGTTCTCGAAAATGGAACCCGAATGGTCTTTCCCTAGCAGACCCTAAAGAACTAGTCTTCTCCCCCCATTCTGAATTTTTATTTTTTTTAGGAAATGAAGACTGCCTGTGAACTAAACCATGGTCTAATGCTACACGCTTTGATAACTAAACGTAATAATGACACTACCGAGTGAAATAGTATCAGTAATCAGAGAAAGATTGGACGGAGTTAGAAAAGAATCTAGATGCGAAGATAATAAGTTACAATTTGGTAAAGGATAATCAAAATCCGCAGCGAAAAGAAGAGCACGACACCAAGAAAGATGTCACAAATGCGGAAAATGGTCACATGGAGGTAAATGTTCAAATAATCAAACCTATTCAAATACTGAATTTGTTACTTTATGCAGAGACGGACCGTTCATATGTTTAGAAGAAAAGACACTGAATGCTCGAGGTTACGCCTATGTAGCTATGGAAAACCAATTAAACCGACTATCTTATGAATGGGATAGATCATATAACTAAGAAATCTATTTCACAGGTATGTTTGTACAGTTTTTATTTTTATTTTTATTTTTAACCTTTTGATAATAAACACTAATTTGTTCGCTATAAAGTATTAAATTGGTATTGAATAAAATTAGGTTTGGCGACCGAAATTATTGATATCATTCAAAAATTTATTACATCACTGCAAAATTTAACGTTTATTCTTAAGGTATAAATATATTTAATCAATCAACCCAAAATATTTCAAAAATTCGTCATGAGTTAAATTAGGTCTTGAAACCGAAATTACTTTACCGAAAAGAGGGGCGCATATTTTTGATAATATTTGATTGATTAAAGTGGGATAAAAAGCCAAAAAGATTTTTAATTTTATTTTTACCATGTTTTTAAAATTAATATTTAAATCTTAAATTAATATTGTAAACTTTGTAAAAACAATATATTTAAAATTGTAAATATTTGAAAAATTTATATAAGTTTGGTGTGAATTTATAATATGAATTTTTAAATTAAGTTTGGTGTGAATTTTTAAAATATGAATTTTATTTTTATGCATTTCAAATTTTAAGTTTGGTGTGAATTTTTAATATTAATTTTGAATTTTATATTTAAATTGTGTGAATTTAAAAACAAAAATTTACTTTATCTCATTAAGTTAAAAATATGATTTTTAAAATTCGTCGTAAGTTGAAGACTAGGTCTTTGAACCGAAATTGCTTTACCCGAGGGAGGGATGAGAACTTTTATTATCATTATTTTTAATCTTATTGAATTAAAGTATACCAAAAACATTAAAAAAACCCAAAAATCTTAGCTTTTAAAACAATCGCTACAAAAAGACAAATTTTAAAATTTTGTCGAAGGACGGACTAGGACATCGATCCGAAACGACCTCGTCCTAAATAACAAAGGAAACAAAATTTTAAAATTAATTACTTAATTGTTTTAATTAGTATAAGATATAAATAAAAAAAAAATATAACAAACTCCGCGACTCGCGGAGTTTGGAGGTTTAAACCGCGCGACTCGCGGAGTGACCAAATTACAGAAAAAAATAAAGCTGAACGAACAGCTCAAACCACACACCACAAAACCAAATACTGCGAAGAACAGCCGCAAAAACCCGAAAATACACGGAAAAAAACCCCCAAAATCACAATTTTTAACCGTTAATCATCAAATCTTTTACTAAAATCATGTTGAGAAGGATGCTATCAAGGAATTACTCAAGAAAAACGGTAAATTTCTACACCTAAACACCATTTAATCCGAAAATTAATGTTCTTGAGCAATTTTTTCCCCAATTTGATTTTGATGCTTTTTAGTGTAATTATGCTTAAATTGTTTATGTATTATGCTTGTATAACCTAGATTGATGCTATTTAACATGATTAGAAGCCTTAAACTTCAAATTTTGAGTAATCTAGGGTTTGTGTTCTTGAGCAAATTTGGGGCTTTTTGATATAAACAAGTTATGGCCGATTTTTGTCATGAATTGTTGCTAAATTAAGTAGTGTAACATGTTTAGGTAGTTAAATGATCCAAACTTTGAGCCTAAACATGATTTTGAGAATTAAAGTGGACTTTTTCAAGTCTAAAAATTAATGAACTTGATTTTTGAGAGATAATGCCATTTGAAACTTGTTTAATTGCTAGTAATGATTATTTTGACATGTTATTTGAGTTGAATACTTATGAACTTGACGAACATTTTCGTATATGCTTATTTGAAAAAGTGTAGATTTGATGAAAATATGAAAATGAGTTTAAGTTTGATATAAATTGATCATGTCATTGTAATATTATTTTGATTGATGATTTTGCTGACACTAATGCATATGTGGATGCACAAAAATTGTGTTTGATGTGTTTTGCAGACTGAAAGGGGTGAATCTTCATCCCAAGCTCGCAATGCTCCTGCTGAGAATGCGGAACAACAGGAGGTGGATAACTACTACAAGCAAGATATATCTCATCCAGTCATGACATTTTCTGATATGCACTTGGAAGATTTGCATCCGAACCTGAGATTTGACAGACTTTGGATAGATTATCCAAAATACCAAAGGGGTTTGCATACTCTTCATTCTAAAGTTGTTGAGGTACCTAGGGTCATAGAATGGGGACCCTTAGAAGCTATAGAATTGGCTGGGCCAATTAGGGAATTACTTGCACAGAGGTATGGTAATTCTACTTTTAATGACTGGGTACGTTTATTCACCATGCGTAGACCTGTATATAAAGTATGGTGTGAAGAATTGTTGTGTAGTATAGAATTAAATGATCGGGTAGCTAGTTTAACCGATCGATCTTTTATTAGATTTTTGTTAGGAGGTTCGATGCGCCACATGTCTTTACTAGACATGGCTCAGGCTTTACGTATATATACGCCTGAGGAGTTAGCATCTGCCGATTGTAGAGGGTTGATACTAAATGGTAGAAAGATAGATGAAAATTTTGATACACATGGTGTATGGAGTCAAATGACAAGCCATCACCGATTTAAAGGGGGAAATTACTCTTATTTGGATATAGATAGAGCTGAATTAAGAGTGATTCATAGGTTTTTAGCTAATTCGATTACACAAAGAGGTAAGAACAAGGAAAAGGTAAATGAACAGGATTTGTTTTACCATATGTGTATTCGAGACCCACAAAGCACTGTAAGTATACCTTATTGTGTGGGTTATTATTTATCAGCTATGGTTAGGGGGATGAGACCGCATAGCATAATAGGAGGTGGTATTTTTATTACTTTGATTGCTGAATATCTCGGTGTGGATATAAGTCGGGGGGGGGGGGGGGGATTATTAGTCGAAGAACCAGAACCCCGCGATACTATAGGTTTAAATGTATACCATGGTGCGAAAGTTTTGAAGAGGCGAAATAACGCCGCAGTACAATACCATGGTAGACATCCACAGGTTGAGAGAAACTAACAGCAAGGTAATGTAGGAGGGGGAAATGAAATGCAAGAAATGCAAAGGTTTATAGCTTCACAGGAGTACGAAAATGCTAGACATAGAGCATTTGAAGATTAGCAAGTTCATCAAAACCAAATCATAGCTCATTGCCAACATATAGGTAGAAACTATATTCCTACACCAAAACCCATATTCCCTCCCTGGTCTATAGAGATGCAACCACCGTATCCTACGTATAACCCAGCCGAAGCATTCTATAGCACCTATGATTATGCTTGGAACCCCTATTGGTATCAGTATCATCCCTAGTCTACTTAGTTTTATTTATTTTGTAATTTATAATGTTGATACGTTTAATACTTATGTTAATATTGTAATAGTTTTTATAATTTTCTAACTTTTATTCTTAGATTTTAATAATTTTTGAATGTGGGGTAATATACCAAACTTCAAAAATATATATATATGTTTGCAGTTTATCTTATGTACACAACAGGGTAAAACAACGCATTTTCAAAGACTGGCATTAAGTTCAGCAAAAGCAACTAATTTTGACGACAAGATGCAAAATATATGTGAAATAACAACAAGACGGAATGAACAAATGATGTGCACCATTTATCATTCAGCAAACAAACGCCAATATATTTGGAAACTTTGGTAAAAATTTAATCATTTTCACACAAATCACCCTCAATAATTTAAATTGTTACTGATTTCTTGCAAATGATGGCATTGCAAGATCTTAAGTGTGGGAAGGGGTTAAATTCTTTTGAATTTTAAAATTTTTATCTTAAACACTGGGTTACCATTAAAAATACTAGTAAAGCAGTAGTTGTATTAGAATCTAGTGCTCTCTGATAATAAAGAACAGCCCTAGTCTTATATACTGACTACCCAATTCTAGTAAAATTTTTCAAAATTTTCAATTAAATGAACTCAAAATCATGTTTATACATATTTATGAACGATAAAACTAGGTTTTAACACCGAAATTATTGTTACCTCAGAAAGGACATAAATTGAGAAACAAACCAAAATGTTAAAATTCATTTAAAATGGAATAGAGGACGATAAAAAGGAAAATAAAAGTCAAGTGTGGGAAAATTTACCAAGTTATCTTAAACATATGTCACATATATCTGTAACAAATAACTGAAAATACTTTTGTTTTGGACTAAACTAAAAAGTTTTACCTGATTTACTGTAAGAGAGATGGATCTACACGATGAATCAATTCCATCATTAAAAGGAAGTAAAGTCTTCCAAAAAAGACACGCGCTTCTTGATTTAGGTCAAGAAGTTGTCGTCCAGACCAGCTGTAGGTTGACGAAAAATCTAGAAAAGTCATCACTAAAATCGGCAGGAAATTCACGGACCTCAGCATTAAACAGGGTCGCCAAGTGGTCAGATTTATCCTAACCATGAGAAGGATTTATCTCGTACAATGGGGGGGGGGCACCATGTAAATTAGCTGGATAAGACTAATGAATCAGATCCCCAGAAAGGATAATCTCCTTAAAAGATCAAAAATCAGCTTTTAAAGCCTGATATTACTCAATCCTAGAGATTGACATTAAAGATTGAGAATTCAAACTCATGGAATTCAATGATATCTAAACTCGAGCTTGAACGAGAAAATATTTTGATTAAAATTACAAACCGATTTGTTTTCTGAAAACCCTATTTTCAATGCGTTCATTACCATTGAACGTAAAATCCTAGGAATTCACCTGGAATTCATTAGGTCACCTGAACCAAATCGGGTGTCAACCGTAAGAACGGTGGTTGTATAGCATGGTCAAAGACAGGACCTTGTGCCAGACCGAAAAATCATAAGGGTGAGCTTTACTATTGCTCCTACCAAGGATAGTAATTGCGTCCGACACGTTATAGACCATAATTAAAAGCATGTCAGGGGACATTGCCTTAACAGTTGCTTGTTCAACGCTTTCCTTTACAACCGGACGGTAGTTTACCGAAAGGTAATATACGGGACAAGTAAACTGGACGTGCTGCTTTCCTAATACAAGGTTAGCAAGTGGGTGACACAAAACCGCAAGTTTTGAGCTAAAATTTTCAAATCTGAAACCCATCAAACCCACAAAAATATTTTGCAAACACCGGTGAAGGGTTATTCCGGAAAACTTATCTATGGTAAAAACTAGATTTAATTTTCAAAAGATCAAATGTTTTTATAAAGATCCAATTTCCTTAATGGATCTAAATTTTTATAGTCATGTGGGACTGTAAACCATATCGTTACTACCATTGTTTATACCGCCGTATAGAAATCACTGATGTACAAAGTGTGAAGAATAAAGAAGTGATTCTAGTATTTCAAGACGATATTACTTGAGGACAAGCAACGCTCAAGTGTGGGAATATTTGATAATGCTAAAAACGAACATATATTTTATAGCATTATTCCTCAAGAAAGACAAGCTTTTAGTTGAAATTGTTCTATTTACAAGTGATATTCGTTTAAATAATAAAAGGTGAAGACAAAAGACAGATTCGACGAATTGAAGACGCAAACGACTAAAAAACTCAAAAGAACAAAAGACAATCAAAGAGGTTCCAATTATTGATAAGAAACATCTCGAAATTACAAGAGTACAAGATTCAAAATGCAAAGTACAAAATATAAAATTGTACGCAAGGACGTTCAAAAATCTGGAACCGGGACCAGAGTCAACTCTCAATGCTCGATGCAACGGACTAAAAATTACAAGTTAACTATGTATATAAATATAATATAATATATAATTAATTATATTAATTATATATATATATTATATTTATAAAATAAATCGTCGGCAAGAAAGACTCCAAATTGGATGAGCTGTATTTACAAACTCCGCGACTCGCAGAGTTTGAAGGCAAAAAGGGCCGCGAGTCGCGGAGTATCCCTGAACTCAATTCCCTATAAAGCCAACCGAATTCTGATCATTTTTACACACTCATATATCCATCTCTCTATCTATATCATAATATTTATATTTATAATTTATATTTTAATTTTAATTTTAATTTTAATCCTAATAATAAGGGTATGTTAGCGAATATTGTAAGGGTGTAAGTCGAAATTCTGTCCGTGTAACGCTACGCTATTTTTAATCATTGTAAGTTATGTTCAACCTTTTTAATTTAATGTATCGTAGCTAAGTTATTATTATGCTTATTTAAAATGAAGTAATCATGATGTTGGGCTAATTACTAAAATTGGATAATTGGGCTTTGTACCATAATTGGGGTTTGGACAAAAGAACGACACTTGTGGAAATTAGACTATGGGCTATTAATGGGCATTATATTTGTTTAACTAAATGATAGTTTGTTAATGTTAATATAAAGATTTACAATTGGGCGTCCCTATAAATTACCATATACACTCGATCGGACACGATGGGGGGGGGGGGTATTTATATGTACGAATAATCGTTCATTTGACCGGACACGGGAATGGATTAATAGCCACTAGAATAATTAAAACAGGGGTGAAATTATGTACAAGGACACTTGGTATAATTGATAACAAAATATTAAAACCTTGGGTTACACTCAGTCGACATCCTGGTGTAATTATTAAACAAAGTATTAAAATCTTGTTACAGTTTAAGTCCCCAATTAGTTGGAATATTTAACTTCGGGTATAAGGATAATTTGACGAGGACACTCGCACTTTATATTTATGACTGATGGACTGTTATGGACAAAAACCAGACGGACATATTAAATAATCTTGGACAAAGGACAATTAACCCATGGGCATAAAACTAAAATCAACACGTCAAACATCATGATTACGGAAGTTTAAATAAGCATAATTCTTTTATTTCATATTTAATTTCCTTTATTTTATATTTAATTGCACTTCTAATTATCGCATTTTTATTGTTATTGTATTTAATTGCACTTTTAATTATCGTATTTTTTAATTATCGCAAGTTTATTTTATCGCACTTTTATTATTCGCAATTTCATTATCGTTATTTACTTTACTCTTTAAATTAAGTCTTGTATTTATTTATTATTTTACATTTGGTTTTAACTGCGACTAAAGTTTTAAAATCGACAAACCGGTCATTAAACGGTAAAAACCCCCCTTTATAAGAATAATATTACTTATATATATTTTTGTATTTTTATAAAAGTAAACTAATATAGCGTTAAGCTTTGTTTAAAGATTTTTCCTGTGGAACGAACCGGACTTACTAAAAACTACACTACTGTACGATTAGGTACACTGCCTATAAGTGTTGTAGCAAGGTTTAAGTATATCCATTCTCTAAATAAATAAATATCTTGTGTAAAATTTTATCGTATTTAATAGTATTTTCTTGCTGAAATTTAATAGCTATTTTATATACACCTCGCGAAACATCAGTATATATATATATATATATATATATATATATATATATATATATATATATATATATATATATATATATATATATATATATATATATATATATTATAAGATACATAATACTAAATCATATAGAGAATTGGTTTAAATTAGTCGAAATTTTCCGGGTCATCACATAACCTCCCCGTTAAAGAAAATTTCGTCCCGAAATTTTGAGTAGTACCTGTTTCATGAGCGATATCAGTGAACAAATGTGGATACTTTTGCTTCATTTGATCTTCACGTTCCCAAGTAAACTTGGGTCCTCGTCTTGCGTTCCAACGAACCCTAACTATCGGTATTTTGCTTTGTTTTAATTGTTTGACCTCACGGTCCATGATTTCAACAGGTTTTTCGATAAAATGGAGTTTATCATTGATTCGTATTTCGTCAAGAGGAATTACGACATCCTCTTCAGCTAAACATTTCTTTAAATTTGACACGTGAAATGTGTCATGAACACTACTAAGTTCTTGTGGTAGCTTTAATCGATAAGCAACTGCTCCAATTCTTTCGGTGATTTCAAAGGGTCCTACATACCTAGGACTTAGCTTTCATCGTTTACCGAATCGTACAACGCCTTTCCAGGGTGACACTTTCAACATGACTTTGTCTCCCACTTGAAATTCTAGCGGTTTTCTTCTTACATCAGCATAACTCTTTTGGCGACTCATGGCCGTTTTCAATCGCTGTTGTATTTGAATGATCTTGTCGGTGGTTTCATGAATAATTTCTGGTCCAGTAATTTGTCTTTCTCCTACTTCACTCCAACAGATAGGAGATCTGCGCTTTCTACCGTAAAGTGCTTCAAATGGCGCTGCGTTGATGCTCGTATGATAGCTGTTATTGTATGAAAATTCTGCCAACGGTAAGTGTCGATCCCAACTGGTTCCAAAGTCAATCACGCATGCCCGTAACATGTCTTCCAATGTTTGTATTGTTCTTTCACTTTGACCATCTTTCTGTGGGTGATAAGCGGTGCTCATATCTAATCGAGTTCCCAATGCTTTTTGTAATGACTGCCAAAAACTTGATGTGAATCGGGTGTCGCGATCAGATATGATAGAGATGGGTACACCATGCCTGGAAACTACTTCCTTCAAATATAGGCGTGCTAATTTCTCCATACTGTGTGTCTCCTTTATTGGTAGAAAGTGAGCTGATTTAGTTAGACGATTAACTATCACCCAAATAGTATCATGACTACTTGCTGTCCTTGGCAATTTCGTAATGAAATCCATGGTTATTCTTTCCCATTTCCACTGCAGAATTTCTGGTTGTTGCAGTAATCCTGACGGCTTTTGGTGCTCAGCTTTGACCTTTGCACACGTCAAACATTTGCTTACATAAGTAGCAATTTCTGTCTTCATATTAGGCCACCAATAGAACTTCTTGAGATCGTGGTACATTATCCCATTTCCTGGGTGAATTGAGTACCTCGTTTTGTGTGCTTCATCTAGTACTAGTTGCCTTAGGTTACCATGTCTTGGTACCCATATTCTACCAGCAAAATACAAGGTTCCATCGGCTTTTACTTCAAGCTATTTTTCTTCCCTCTGCTCATTTCGCCTTTTTCATTTTTTTCTTTTAAAGCCTCTAACTGTGCTGCTTGAATTTGCTTTGTGAGATCAGTACGAATTGTAATATTCAAAGCTCGGACCCTAAGAGGTTTTACTCTTTCTTTCCGACTTAGGGCATCAGCTACAACATTAGCCTTTCCGGGGTGGTAACGGATTTCACAATCGTAATCGTTTAACAACTCTACCCAGTGACGTTGCCTCATATTGAGTTGTTTTTGATCAAAAATATGCTGAAGACTCTTATGGTCAGTGTATACTGTACACTTGGTGCCATATAGATACTGTCTCCATATTTTGAGTGCAAAAACTACTGCTCCAGGTTCTAAATCATGCGTCTTATAGTTCTTTTCATGAATTTTTAGTTGTCGTGAGGCATATGCGATAACTTTTGTGCATTGCATTAATACACATCCTAACCCTTGGCGCGAAGCGTCACAATAGATCACGAAATCATCATTTCCTTCTGGTAATGACAAAATGGGTGCAGACGTTAACTTCTTCTTTAATAACTGGAATGAGGATTCCTGTTCCGTTGACTAATCATACTTCTTTCCCTTTTGAGCCAATGCAGTTAAGGGTTTGGCGATTCTCGAGAAATCTTGAATGAATCTTCGGTAATAACCAGCAAGACCTAAGAATTGGCGGATTTGTGTTGGAGTCTTCGGTGTTTCCCATTTACTAATGGCTTCGATCTTGGCGGGGTCAACTTTAATTCCATGTTTACTGACAACATGGCCCAAAAACTGTACTTCTTAAAACAGAAATCACACTTCAAAAATTTTGCGTACAGTTCTTCTTTCTTGAGTATCTCTAGTACCAGTCTTAAGTGTTGCTCATGTTCTTCCTTGTTCTTCGAGTAAATCAATATATCGTCGATAAAAACAATGACAAATTTGTCTAAATACGGTCTACAGATGCGATTCATTAAATCCATGAATACTGCTGGAGCATTAGTCAATCCAAAAGGCATGACTAAAAATTCATAGTGACCGTAACGGGTTCTGAACGCGGTTTTAGGACATCTTCTTCCTTCACTCTCAGCTGATGATATTCGGAGCGTAGATCAATCTTGGAATAAACACTTGATCCTTGCAATTGATCAAACAAATCATCAATCCTCGGTAATGGGTACCGATTCTTGATCATTAATTTGTTTAATTCCCGGTAATCTATGCACATTCTCATAGATCCATCCTTCTTCTTGACGAACAGAATAGGAGCACCCCAAGGTGAAAAACTGGGACGAATAAATCCACGGTCCGATAATTCTTGCAACTGGTTTTGTAATTCTTGCATTTCTGAATGTGCAAGTCTATATGGAGATCGGGCTACAGGTGTAGCTCCTGGTATGAGATCAATATGGAATTCTACACATCCGTGTGGAGGTAGCCCTGGTAATTCTTCTGGAAATACTCCGGGATATTCTCTTACAACCGGCATGTCATCAATGCTTCTTTCTTCAGTATCGATCTTCTTTACATGTGCCAGAATAGCATAACAACCTTTTCTTATAAGTTTCTGGGCCTTCATACAGCTGATAAGGTTCAGCTTCGAGTTGCTTTTCTCCCCATAAATCATTAATGACGTTTCATCCTTTCGAGGGATGCGGATCGCTTTCTCAGCGCAAACAACTTCCGCTCTTGTTTTAGACATCCAGTCCATGCCAACGATTACGTCAAAACTTCCTAATTCTACGGGTATCAAATCGATTTTGAAGGTTTCACCAGCGAGATTTATTTCGCAACCATGGCAAATTTTATCTGCTTTTATCAGTTTACCATTAGCTAATTCAATAGTATATTTATCGTTTAGAGGCAATGATGCACATTTTAGTTTAGAACTAAAGTCTTTACACATATAACTTCTATCAGCACCCGTATCAAACATAATAGAAGCTAGTTGATTATTAACGGTACACGTACCCGTGACAAGATTAGGATCCTCACGTGCTTCACTGGTACTAACATTAAATGCACTCCCACGTACGGGTTCTTTGTTCTTATCCTTATCAGGGCATTGATTTATAAAGTGACCAGGCTTCCCGCATCGAAAACATTTCTTGACATCGATCAGTTTTGTCTTTACTTCAGAAACGGTGGCATAACAATCTTTCGTCACATGTCCTTTCTTGTTGCACTTATCACAGACCACTTGGCAATAACCTGCATGATGTGTGTAACATCTTTTGCAGAACGGATGGGGTCCCTTATAGTTTGGACTAGCAGTTGCCCCATCTTGTTTACCTTTAAAAGTTTCTTGTTTCTTCAGTTGAGCACTTTTTCCCTTATAGTCTTCCCATTTCTTCTTTCCTTCAGTTGTCTTGACTTCGGTAATTGGTGCCTTAATCGAACTCTCTGTGATCTGGTCCATGAGTTGGTGTGCCATTGTCATGGCTTCCTGCATCGTATTCGGTTTGGACGATGTAACATTTCCATTGATATTGATCGATAAACCGTCAATATACATTTCTATTTTTCGTTTCTCGTTTGGCACCAATTCGGGACACAACAAGGCTAGTTCCATGAAACGCTTTTCATAGTTATTGAGATTCGCACCGAAAACCTTCAGATTACGTAACTCAGATTCTATTTTTCTGATCTCGTTTCGAGGACAGTACTCCTCGATTAGCATCTTTTTCAGTTCTTCCCAAGAGATATCATATGCCGTATCTACTCCTTCTGCTTTAGCATAATTGTTCCACAAAGTAAGTGCACCGTCTTACAACGTGCATGAAGCATACTTTGACTTGTCTCCGTCCGCACAATTACTGATTTTGAAAACGGACTCCATCTTTTCAAACCATCGGGTTAGACCGACTAGTCCCCCGGTTCCACTAAACATCTGTGGTTTGCATCCTTGAAAAGTTTTGTATGAGCATCCGTTTCGTGAGTTTGTATTTACGGCTGCTGCTTTGGCTGCTGCTTCGGCTGCTGCTTTTGCTGCCTCAGCTGCAGCAATTCTTTCATTCACACGTTTCTCAACTAGTTCCTCAAACTCAGCATCCGACATTTGAGACATGTTTCTTCAATAAACACAACAGATATAATTTAATCATATAGAATATTATAGGTAAAATGAGTTGTCAATAGTTAATCGTAGCATATTAATAATATGAACCAATTATTATAAAAGCCTTTTTCTTCTTATTAGCATTTTATAATTATTACTAGGGTATTACCTACCCGTTAAGTTCATACATAATAGCTAGTACAAGGAATTAACTACTAAAATCCTAATAATATTCCACTATGAAAAGTTATAGTGAGTTACTACATTATTGTAACGACTCTGGATTTTCCAAAGTTTATTTATTAATAATTGTTATTATTAATACTTGTGATAAAACGAATGTATGTTATTACATTTACTTGCTGCCATGATTGCCCGTACTTGACTTTAATTGCCCGAAACGTCTTTGTGACACGCAAAACTTACACGAATAATATTTTCAAGTATTATTTACATTCATGATTAAGTTTTATTAATCATTTTAATTACTTGGGCTTTATTTGGATTTATTTGTTAATTAATTGAACTTGTGCTTTATTAGTGTAATGGACTCATGATATTGGGCTTATAAGCCCACCCTACTTCTTATGTGGACTTAGTTAGCCCATGTCTTTCACATGTAAGTATTACTTAACTAGTTAGTTAAAGGCTTGGAATCTAGTTTGCAGGTAATCCCCATGTAACCACCTCTTTTGCCCAACTTTTAAGACTTTGCACACAAGGAACTAGTAGGCAACTCACCTCCCTCTTTTGTTGCTGCTGAACTGTGGACTAGATGCTCCATATGGAATGTTTTTGTTCATTTTTCTCATCACTCATACACTTGCATTCCTCTCTCAAAAACACACACTTAATTCTCTCAACTTTCTCTCTCACTTTTCTCTCTAAATCTTGTAAGTAACAAGCTCTTTTCTCTCTTCTTTCTTGGCCAAAAACCGAATTACAAACACCCCTTTATATCATCATCATCATTTGTTGTTGCTACTAGTTCTTGTTTAATGTTTGATTACTTGTAGTTACTAGTTGTTATTACTTACTTACTAGCTTTCAAGAAGCAAACTTATTAGTTTGATTCTTCATCTAACTTGTTCTTACAAGACATACAAGAACATAAAGTTTCTAGCTTATGTTCTTCATTTATTATTTCAAAAGTTTGTAAGTTCATGTGTTGATTTCATACTTGTAGTTCTTGAAGTAAACTTAAGGTTTACTTTTCTTAAAGATCAAACTTTGGTTGAATTTTTAAAAGTATGAACAACCATTAACCTTTTACTTGTTTATTTAATTTATCACTTTATTCTTGCACTTTAAATTCATGTTTGTTGGTTATTATTGGTCAAGTGTTACTAGTTAACCTTGATCTAATTAATCTTGAACTTAAAGTTAACTTTAAAAGTTCAAGAACATATAAATGAAACTTTTTAATTATAACTTTGTACACTTATGTTAGATCTAGACTTTTGAGTCTTGGATCTTCAAGATCAAACTAAGAACTATGTTCTACAACTTAAGATCTTGATTTCGTAAGTTCACTTTCAAGTTTGTAAATTATTATTAGTTTTAAAGTTCATGTAAGTGTTAGATCTAAGACCTTGATGTAACTTTGGTTCATCAAACTTCATACAACTCTTAAGTGAGTTGTGCTACATGTCTTGGACTTGCACAAGTGTTATGATGGTGAAACCTTGGTTAAGATGATGCAAACACATCAAGAGTTGTACACTTGAAGCTATATGCATCAAGGATGAGAACCATGATAAGCATCGAACACCAAGAACCACCGGAACCTACTGACCTGTCTGTTTTATGTATTCTGGGTCTGATCAGTAAGACCTGGTCTATTGTGATTATGATTTTCAAATATCTCTGTTCGAGTAGATAACTTTTCATATAGGACTCGTCTTAATCCGAGTTACGGTTTAGGATTTATGGCCCTCCGATCGTCACTATGTCCTTTTAACGTTGTGCAGAAATTTCTGACCTACTCGCACTTAGACCGTCGCACGGTCAAATGAAGACGAGTTTGCTTCTGTAAATTTTACCACACTTAAAGGACTCATATACGGAGCCATGGCCACTGGTCTCACCTTAATGCAGTAAGGGTAGAGGCCGTGGTGACTGATCGAAGTCAGCCTTTGTTTTAAACTACTTTCATAAACGAAACCTACTTTACACCTTTTGTTTGATGATGAATGATGATGACCCTTAATACCTTATTTACATACTTTTAAATCTATTCGGACGATTTACTGACTTAGTACTATTTGACTTAGGTTGAGGACCCGTTTGGACAACCTTCATTACTTTCTTACTTTCCGAGTCATACTTTACCACTACTTTATCATTGTGAGTTATAGCATTCCCTTTTTACTTCAACTTATTTTGGGAACTGAGAATACATGCGAATTTTATGTTTTACATACTAGGCACGAGTACTTAAACTTATATATGTGTGGGTTATACAACGACAGAAACATTCCCTTTAGCTCGGTAACGTTTAGTCATTGGTTTTTGCACCGGTGAACGCGAATCTTAGATATGGATCCATAGGGTTTGACATCCTCACTCGGGCTAGTAGCGCTAGCATTTAACGAGTGTTTAATACTTCGTAAACATACGCACTTGCCAAGTGTACTTTCAGGGGGTATAAACGTTAAGTTAGTTACCAAGTGCCCACGGTTAACATATACTTTATCATACTGTTTTGAAACGCTCTTTGTAGCACTGAAATCTCGTGGCCTACCTTACATACTGTTATACTTAAACTATAGCTCACCAACCTTTGTGTGGACGTTTTTAAGCATGTTTTTCTCAGGTGCTTAAGGTTATTTGCTTCCGCTGTCGTGCTAGTCTTGCCATAGACACCCGCTGCTCTAGTGTTATCACCGCATGAACTGTTTAACTGCATTTAAACTTTAATACATTTGAACTATGTTTTGTAACGACCTAAAGGTCACATACATTTATTCATGCTTGCTATTCGTAGAAGCATACTGTTGGTATAAAACATTTGATGTCGGTTATGAGGTCACCTTTTTATCGTGAATGCAACTTCTTTTATTACAGCATATAGTACTTAACCTTGTAATGATCCTGTTATTGATGATTCGTACAAGATGGTTTTGTATGGGGCATCACATTTGGTATCAGAGCATTGGTTGTAGGGAATTAGGATGCATTAGTGAGTCTAAGACCGACCCGAGTAGGATTCACTAATAGGACTAATCTACAACTTGCTAGTTTACTTGTTTCCGCTGACTTACTGCATGTTGCTGCTTACTTTTACTGCTATATGCCATATGCTACTACCTGATTTCACTACCGTATGATATTACTTACTTTCGATTGCATGCTACTTCCATACGATTCGTTATTATTTCCATGCTACTTATTGTTATACATGATTTAAACTGTTGGCCTAATACGTGCTTACTTTATGACTTACTGACATGGAAAATTTATTTTTCCTGGTTCAGATGTCGGATGTTCCACCTGCTATCTTTTTGGGCAGTTTAGACTCTTCAGCTACCCCACCTACCACCGTTACTGATCCACCGATCCCGATACGCACGAGTGACCCCGACGCTTCATCTTCCAGGACTAGCAGCCAGCCGCCTGCACCAGTGGCTACTATTAACGGACACGTAGACCCTACGGAGATTCCAGCTCCGTCTGCTCCCGGACCCTCGGAGCCACAGCCCCACATCGGTGGTGTTGTGATTCCCGCGGAGTTCGGGGAAGGGCCATTCCGTAACCATATGCGCAAGCCGTGCCGACACGCTGCTAATGGTCGTTTAGTGCCGATTCCACCAGGCAGACACAGAGAGATGTTGGCCGCCTTCGGACTGCCAGTTCAGCCACCCGTGCCACCACCACATGATTCGGATGACTCATCATCCGCCGATTCTTCATCAGCTGATTCTTCATCAGACTCCAGTGACGACGAGGACCCTGCTGATATACCTATTCAACCACCCTCCACCCCGCCGAAGAAGTGGTATCGCTTCGACGGTACCATCATTTCGGGGATCAATGGAGGACGAGCCTTCACTGACGCATTTGCTCGGCGTCGTAGGGTTACTGCTCGTAAGCGGCTTGTGCCGTACCCTGCCAACCCACAAGTGCGTAAGACACCCCGTTTCGTACTAACTACTTCTGGAGCCGGTACGTCTGCACCCTTCGTGCGGTCTGCACCACCCCCACCCCCGGTACCACCCGCACCACCCGCACCACCTGCACCGCCTGCCCCACCATCTCCCTCTAACGAGGAACTGAGGAGGGATGTGGGAATCCTCCGAGCTCGGGTTACTGAGCTCGAGGAGCAGTTGGCTCAGGTTTTAGACATCCTACACCCACCTTCACCGTAGGAACTTTTGTATTAGATTTCATGATGTAATCTAGTTGTAGTTTCATATTTCACTTATGTATTGTACGAATCTATCATGATGTATGAAACTTATTATTTATGAATGAAAACTTTGTGATGTTACTTTTTGCACAAGTGTTCTATTTACGTTACTGTATGGTGTTTTGCGGTACTTGTATCAACTTGCGTTACTTAATTAACATGTGTTGTGCTGTTTACATGTTGGTTGTTATATACAATATTATTATATATTGAATGCTGGATTTTGACTTGAGTCAAAATGTTTGTATAGAACACCATGGCTAATGGTCGATCCACACCTACTGCTGCTCAAATTGAAGAGATGATCCAAGAACGTGTAGCCGCAGCCATTGCGGAAATGCAACCCCAAGCTCCACCGCCACCGCCACCTGATAATGCTAAAAACGAACATATATTTCATAGCATTATTCCTCAAGAAAGACAAGCTTTTAGTTGCAATTGTTCTATTTACAAGTGATCTTCGTTTAAATAATAAAAGGTGAAGACAAAAGACAGATTCGACGAATTGAAGACGCAAACGACCAAAAAGCTCAAAAGTACAAAATACAATCAAAGAGGTTCCAATTATTGATAAGAAACGTCTCAAAATTACAAGAGTACAAGATTTAAAACGCAAAGTACAAGATATTAAATTGCACGCAAGGACATTCGAAAATCCGGAACCGGGACCAGAGTCAACTCTCAACGCTCGACGCAACGGACTAAAAATTACAAGTCAACTATGCACATAAATATAATATAATATTTAAATAATTCTTATAATTATTTATATATTATATAATATATTATAAACCGTCGGCAAGAAAGGCTCCAAACTTGTGTGAGCTGTAAAAGCAAACTCCGCGAGTTGCGGAGTTTTGCAGTGCAAAAATTACGCGAGTCGCGGAGCCCCAAATGTTGAAACTGCCTATAAAGCTCGCGCATTCTGATCGTAAAAATATCAATCTCTCTATATCTATATACGTAATATTTATATTTATAATTTATATTTTAATTTTAATTTTAATTTTAATCCTAATAATAAGGGTATGTTAGCGAATGTTGTAAGGGTGTAAGTCGAAATTCTGTCCGTGTAACGCTACGCTATTTTTAATCATTGTAAGTTATGTTCAACCTTTTTAATTTAATGTCTCATAGCTAAGTTATTATTATGCTTATTTAAAACGAAGTAATCATGATGTTGGGCTAATTACTAAAATTGGATAATTGGGCTTTGTACCATAATTGGGGTTTGGACAAAAGAACGACACTTGTGGAAATTAGACTATGGGCTATTAATGGGCTTTATATTTGTTTAACTAAATGATAGTTTGTTAATGTTAATATAAAGATTTATAATTGGACGTACCCATAAATTACCATATACACTCAATCGGACACGATGGGCGGGGTATTTATATGTACGAATAATCGTTCATTTAACCGGACACGGGAATGGATTAATAGTCACTAGAATTATTAAAACAGGGGTGAAATTATGTACAAGGATACTTGGCATAATTGTTAACAAAGTATTAAAACCTTGAGTTACACTCAGTCGACATCCTGGTGTAATTATTAAACAAAGTATTAAAATCTTGTTACAGTTTAAGTCCCCAATTAGTTGGAATATTTAACTTTGGGTATAAGGATAATTTGACGAGCACACTCGCACTTTATATTTATGACTGATGGACTGTTTTGGACAAAAACCAGACGGACATATTAAATAATCCAGGACAAAGGACAATTAATCCATGGGCATAAAACTAAAATCAACACGTCAAACATCATGATTACGGAAGTTTAAATAAGCATAATTCTTTTATTTCATATTTAATTTCCTTTATTTTATATTTAATTGCACTTCTAATTATCGCATTTTTATTGTTATTGTATTTAATTGCACTTTTAATTATCGTACTTTTTAATTATCGCAAGTTTATTTTATCGCACTTTCATTTATCGCAATTTCATTATCGTTATTTACTTTACGCTTTAAATTAAGTCTTGTATTTATTTATTATTTTACATTTGGTTTTAACTGCGACTAAAGTTTTAAAATCGACAAACCGGTCATTAAACGGTAAAAACCCCCTTTATAATAATAATATTACTTATATATATATATTTGTATTTTTATAAAAGTAAACTAATATAGCGTTAAGCTTTGTTTAAAGATTTTCCCTGTAGAACGAACCGGACATACTAAAAACTACACTACTGTACGATTAGGTACACTGCCTATAAGTGTTGTAGCAAGGTTTAAGTAAATCCATTCTATAAATAAATAAATATCTTGTGTAAAATTGTATCGTATTTAATAGTATTTCCTTGTAAAATATAAAGCTATTTTATATACACCTCGCACGACATCAAGTATATTTTTGGCGCCGCTGCCGGGGAACAATCAAACTTAAAAGCCGGAAGCGCAACGCTAAATAAATAAATAAAAGATTTTTATTTTTAGTTTACTTTTATTAAAATTCACTTTTGTAAAAATACGTTTTTAATTATTCGAAAATATAAAAAGAAAACAAAAATTTATATATTTTTTTAAGATTTTGTTAAATATTTAAGTTTTATAAAGTTTCTTTATTTTTATTTTATAAAAATATAAGTTTTATTTAAATATTTTTATTTAAAACATAAAAAAAACCGAAAAAAAAATTTAATATATATATAAATCTATTTTTAAGATATTTTTAAAATTATAAAGTAGTTCTATTTTTATTTTAGTTTTTAAATATAAGTTTTTATTATATAAATAATTTTATTTAAACAGAAAATATAAAACAGAATATATATATAAAAAAACGCGTCGAATTTTAATCAACCTGTCATCTGAAAATTGGAACCCCGCGACTCGCGGAGTTTTCCAGCTTCGAGAACCGCGACTCACGGAGACACTCTGACACGCCGACAGAAACCCTAATCAGCATTAAATACGGGGTAATTATTATTATTAATTTTTAATTAAACCCTAATTAGTTTTGTTAATTTATTATTAAGTTTAGTTTATTTATTTAATTTATATATTTAGTTAAATTAGTTTAATTAAAATATAAAATTAATAGTTTTAAAAAATAAATAATATAAAAATAATATTTTTATAAAAATTGTACTTTTTACAACTTTTAATGTATTTTTATTTTTTGTCCCTTTTTAATTGTTTTAGCGTAATATTTGTATTTTTCGCTCATATTTAGTTTTAAACTTAGTTTTTGCCATAGTTATTTTTATTTCTAGATTTTTAGGCCTTGCCGTAAAATTTCTTAAATGCTTTTTCTTTAGACTAAGATTTAAGTGCTTTAGAATTTCGCGACGCCTTTTTAAATTTTAGTGTTTTTTTTAAGTTATTGCCATTTGGGATATATTTTTACTTGTAAGCTTTAATATTTTTAGACACCTTTTACCTATGTATCAATTATCATTCCAATTAGTAATCTTAATTTGCGATTATAATTTTAAGTTAGTGATAGTAATAAGGTTGGGTTATTCGAGTGTTTTTAAGTTCTATAAGTCATTTCTTTTTATTTCTTATTTTCCGACGCCTTTTATTTTTCAACCTTTTTCTTTTTCTTTTTCGACGCACTCTTTTTCTTTCTTATTTCTCGCTATTCTAGTTTTAGGACATAGATTTTTTTTTTTTCTACTTCTTATCTAAATTTCTTAAAATTACGAAAATTTATTTTAAGTGGTTAAATTGATAGACATCAAAATTTTCTGGTTCGTAGTAATAGTTGGATTTGTACGTGGACCGGGTTATTGGAGCCAAACAGTCCTCAATTATATTGAGACCAAACGAATCCTTCCCCTCTGCTGCATCTTTTGGCTATTCGAAACGTGGGCAAAATCAGAAAAGTCTATTAATTGGATAACTTATATAATTTTTCTTTCCTTTTTAAAAACTAATAGGATATTCAGTGAATGCACCGAGCAAGACGTTCACCACCTTTTGTACGTTCACCACCTGTAACTAGATCAAGACATTTAGCAAATATTACCGCCGTTGATTTTTCTTTAGAATCGTCATCCAGTCGACCAAGTACTCCAGTTCAAATTTCCGATAATCCTTTTTTTGAACCCGACCTCACAATTGAGAATCCGAAGAATATTCAGGGACGATTCATAGATCCTGAACCATTAAATTTTTCTCCGGAACCACCAATCATTCAAACAGAGATTGTTGAGGAACGAACCATTAAATCAGAATCCTCTAGTGATTCCGATTCAACAAATTCAATTATGGAGAATCTGGAACCTTTAAGTATGGAAGACCGAATGAGAGCTAAACGCACTGGCCAAGGTCACGCAATTACTCATCCTGACATTAATGCGCCAGATTATGAAATCAAAGGACAAATTCTACATATGGTGACTAATCAATGCCAATTTAGTGGTGCGCCGAAGGAAGATCCAAATGAACATCTTCGTAACTTTAATAGGATCTGCACTCTATTTAAAATAAGAGAAGTGGAGGATGAACAGATATATCTCATGTTATTTCCCTGGACTTTAAAGGGAGAAGCCAAAGATTGGTTAGAATCGTTACCTGAAGGGGCGATTGATACATGAGACGTTTTAGTTGAAAATTTTCTTAAACAATTCTTTCCGGCATCTAAAGTCGTAAGACTTCAAGCAGAAATTGTTACGTTCACACAGAAACCGAATGAAACTCTATATGAGGTGTGGACAAGATTTGGAAAGTTATTAAGAGGATGTCCGCAACATGGTTTAGACACCTGTCAAATAGTGCAAATATTCTACCAAGGATGCGACATCACTACAAGGAAAGACATAGATATAGCAGCTGGTGGTTCTATTATGAAGAAAACCGAAACTGATGCTTACAAAATTATTGATAACACTGCTTCCCACTCACATGAGTGGCACCAAGAAAAAGATATCGTTAGATCATCTAAAGCAGCTAGAGCCGATTCTAGCCATGACTTAGATTCCATTTCCGTAAAGATAGATGCTGTCGAGAGACGAATGGAAAATATGACTAAAGATATCCACTCAATACGAATTAGTTGTGAGCAGTGTGGAGGACCACATTTGACAAAAGATTGTCTCAGTATTGAACTAACAATGGAACAAAGAGAGAATATTTCATACATAAACCAAAGGCCTGGAAATAATTATCAGAAAAATTATCAACCGCCAAGACCGATTTACAATCAAAATCAGAACTATAACCAAAATATTCCATACAACAACCAACAAGGTCCTAGCAATCAACAAGTGTCCAACAATAATTACAATCAGCAAAGACCTAATTTTCAAAACAAACCACCACAACCCGATGATAAAAAACCGAATTTAGAAGATAGGATGACGAAGCTAGTTGAAACTCAAACGTAGTTTTTCACATCTCAAAAACAAACCAATGAACAAAATGCTCAAGCATTTAGAAATCAACAAGCTTCTATTCAAAACTTGGAACAAGAAGTAAGTAACCTAGCAAAGTTAATAGGTGAAAGAAAACCGGGAAGTCTACCTAGTGATACAAATGCTAACCCCTGGAATGAAACAGCTAAAGCCATTACCACAAGAAGTGGTACAACACTTAAACCACCTGAAATACCTGTAACTTCTGATGAAATTATTCCTACTCCACAAGAACCACAACCTGAACAAGATAAGGAAAAAGAACCGGTAGTTGAAAAGGTTAATGAAGATAACACAGCTAAGGATAAACCTTATGTTAAACCATACCAACCACCACTTCCTTACCCGAGTAAAATGAAGAAAGAGAAACTTGAAGCCGAGCAATCCAAATTCTTGGATATGTTTAAACAGATAAATGTAAATCTTCCTTTCATTGATGTGATTTCGGAAATGCCTAGATATGCTAAATTATTGAAAGATCTAATCTCAAATAGAAAGAAAATGGAAGAACTCTCGGCCGTTACTATGAACGCTAATTGTTCAGCAGTGCTGTTGAATAAGATACCAGAAAAACTATCTGATCCAGGAAGTTTCACAATTCCATGTTTTCTGGGTAGTCTTAGTTCAATAGAAGCATTGGCAGACTTAGGTGCTAGTATAAATTTAATGTCGTATTCACTATACGCTAAACTAGACCTTGGAGAATTGAAACCAACAAGAATAAGCATACAACTAGCCGATCGATCAATAAAATATCCTAGAGGGATAATGGAGAACATGCTAGTTAAAGTTGGTACTTTAGTATTTCCAGTAGATTTTGTTGTTCTGGACATGAAAGAAGATTCTCAAGTTCCTCTCATATTAGGAAGACCATTCTTAAACACGGCTAAAGCAATGATAGACGTGTTTGGTAAGAAATTGACCCTAAGTATAGAGGACGAGAGTGTTACCTTTTCAGTTGATAGAGCAATGCAACAACCACAATCTGCAGATGATACATGTTATTATATTCAAACTATAGATGCACATGCAGAATTATTAGAAGAATTTCCAGAATTACAAGGAACAGGAGAATGTTCTTTAGGAGAAGGAACTGAACAAATTGATGAAGCTGAAATGTTAGCTACACTTATAGCTAATGGATATGAACCAACAACAGAAGAAATTCAAATGCTAAAAGTAGAAGACAGATATCGATATAAATCATCGATAGAAGAACCTCCGAAATTAGAGTTAAAGCCACTTCCAAACCATTTGGAATACGCTTATTTACATGGTGAATCTGAATTACCTGTAATAATATCGTCTTCTCTTACTGAAAATGAGAAATCACAACTTATTTCTGTGTTGAAAGCTCATAAACCAGCCATTGCATGGAAGATTCATGATATTAAAGGAATAAGTCCTTCGTATTGCACACATAAAATCCTTATGGAAGAAGGTCATAAAACGTATGTGCAACGCCAACAAAGACTAAATCCTAATATGCAAGATGTAGTTAAGAAAGAAATTATTAAACTACTAGATGCAGGTTTAATATATCCAATTTCTGATAGTCCATGGGTAAGCCCATTTCAATGCGTGCCTAAGAAGGGTGGCATGACTGTCATTACAAATGAGAAAAATGAGCTTATTCCTACTAGGACTGTAACAGGATGGCGTGTGTGTATTGATTATAGAAAATTAAATGACGCCACCAGAAAAGATCACTTTCCCTTACCCTTCATTGATCAAATGTTGGAAAGGCTAGCCGGAAATAGTTACTATTGTTTTCTTGATGGATTTTCCGGATATTTTCAAATTCCAATAGCACTCGAAGATCAAGAGAAAACCACATTCATGTGCCCTTATGGTACTTTTTCTTACAAACGCATGCCATTTGGACTTTGCAACGCTCCTGCAACCTTTCAAAGGTGTATGATGGCGATTTTTCACGACATGATAGAAGAATGCATGGAAGTTTTCATGGATGACTTTTCAGTCTTTGGTGATACATTTGAAACATATCTAGCTAATCTTGAACGAATGCTTATTAGATGCGAACAATCAAATCTAGTTCTTAATTGGGAGAAATGCCATTTTATGGTTAAAGAAGGCATCGTTCTTGGTCATCAAATTTCAAAAGAAGGAATTGAAGTGGATAGAGCTAAAGTAGATGTAATTGCTAAACTTCCACATCCCACCAATGTTAGAGGAGTTAGGAGTTTTCTAGGGCATGTCGGTTTTTACCGACGTTTCATAAAAGATTTTTCTAAAATTGCCACTCCTATGAATAAACTCCTAGAAAAAGATGCTCCATTCATCTTTTCAGATGAATGTATCAAATCTTTTAATATTCTTAAAGAAAAACTCACTAATGCGCTGATCATGATAACACCAAATTGGAATCTACCGTTTGAACTAATGTGCGATGCAAGTGATTTTGCAATGGGAGCCGTTTTAGGACAAAGGATTGAAAAACGATTTCAACCTATATATTATGCTAGTAAGACGTTACAAGGAGCACAAACGAACTATATAACTACTGAAAAAGAACTCCTTGCTATTGTCTTTGCTTTTGACAAATTTCGTTCATATCTCGTTCTAGCAAAAACGGTGGTCTATACCGACCATTCTGCTCTTAGATACCTATTTTCGAAACAAGATGCCAAACCAAGATTAATCCGTTGGATCTTACTCTTACAAGAGTTCGATATTGAAATCCGAGATAAAAGAGGAGCAGAAAATCTCGCCGCTGATCATCTTTCTCGTCTTGAAAATCCCGAATTAGAAGTTCTAAATGAATCGGCCATACAAGACAACTTTCCTGATGAATATCTATTGAAGATAGATTATAATGAAATTCCATGGTTTTCAGACTATGCAAACTACTTAGTTTGTGGATTCCTTGAGAAAAGGATTATCGTACCAAAAACGAAAGAAATTCTTCAGTGATATAAAACACTATTTTTGGGAAGATCCACATCTGTTTAAAAGTTGTCCAGATGGAATAATATGCCGATGTGTATTCGGAGATGAAGCTAGTAAAATTTTAAACCATTGTCACACAGGACCAACAAGAGGGCATTATGGGCCTCAACTAACAGCAAGAAAAGTTTACGATGCTGGATTCTATTGGCCTACAATTTACAAAGACGCACACCTTCTTTGCAAATCCTGTGATGCTTGTCAAAGGGCTGAAAAAATAAGTCAGCGTGATGAAATGCCACAAAATGTCATTCAAGTATGTGAAGTATTTGACATTTAAGGTATTGACTTTATGGGTCCATTTCCAAAATCTCATAATAATCTATATATTCTCGTAGCCATTGATTATGTCTCTAAATGGGCAGAAGCACAAGCTCTCCCAATTAACGATGCACGAGTTGTAGTCAACTTTTTAAAACGTCTTTTTGCAAGGTTTGGAACACCGAAAGCTTTAATAAGTGATCGGGGAACTCATTTCTGTAATAATCAACTTGAGAAAGTTCTTAAAAGATATGGAGTAACTCATAAAATCTCCACCGCATATCATCCACAAACAAGTGGACAAGTTGAAAATACCAACCGAGCTTTAAAACGTATTCTAGAGAAAACCGTAGGATCAAATCCGAAGGAATGGTCCATTAAATTGGAGGATGCACTCTGGGCTTTTAGAACAGCCTACAAAACTCCAATTGGAACCACACCTTTTAGACTTGTTTATGAAAAAGCATGTCATCTTCCAGTAGAAATTGAACACAAAACATTTTGGGCTTTGAAGATATGTAATCTTGATTTACATGAAGCTGGACGTCTACGGTTAAGTTAACTAAACGAATTAGAAGAATTAAGACATGAAGCATACGAAAATTCATTAATCTATAAGGAAAGAACGAAGAAATGGCATGATAAAAGAATCAGAAGTTTAAAAGAATTTAAAGAAGGAGACAGAGTTCTTCTTTTCAATTCACGATTCAAGCTATTTCCTGGAAAATTGAAATCAAGATGGTCTGGACCATTCATAGTCAAAAGAGTTTTCCCATACGGAACAGTAGAATTAATAAATTCAAATGGGATTGAATTTAAAGTTAATGGTCACAAAGTTAAACACTACATAGATAGTTCAATGGAAGTTGACAACGAAGTTAATCACAATTTCGATACCACAGCTAACTAAGTGTGGGGAGAATCAAGTCTTTAAAGGATAATATGTATTTCTGTTAGAGTTAGATTGTCTGTTTTCGTGTAGTTCTCGAAAATGAAACCCGAATGGTCTTTCCCTAGCAGACCCTAAAGAACTAGTCTTCTCCCCCCATTCTGAATTTTTATTTTTTTTAGGAAATGAAGACTGCCTGTGAACTAAACCATGGTCTAATGCTACACGCTTTGATCACTAAATGTAATAATGACATACTTCCGAGTGAAATAGTATCAGTAATCAGAGAAAGATTGGACGGAGTAAGAAAAGAATCCAGATGCGAAGATAATAAGTTACAATTTGGTAAAGAAAAATCAAAATTCGCAGCGAAAAGAAGAGCACGACACCTTGAAAGATGTCACAAATGCGGAAAATTGTCACATGGAGGTAAATGTTCAAATAATCAAACCTATTCAAATACCGAATTTGTTACTTTATGCAGAGACGGACCGTTCATATGTTTAGAAGAAAAAACACTGAATGCTCGAGGTTACGCCTATGTAGCCATGGAAAACCAATTAAACCGACTATCTTATGAATGGGATATATCATATAACTAAGAATACTATCTCACAGGTAAGTCTGTACAGTTTTTTGTTTTTGTTTTTATTTTTAACCTTTTGATAATAAACGCTAATTTGTTCGCTATAAATTATTAAATTGGTATTGAATAAAATTAGATTTGGCGACCGAAATTATTGATATCATTCAAAAATTTATTACATCACTGCGAAATTTAACGTTTATTCTTAAGGTATAAATATCTTTAATAAATCAACCCAAAATATTTCAAAAATTCGTCATGAGTTAAATTAGGTCATGGAACCGAAATTACTTTACCGAAAAGAGGGGCGTATATTTTTGATAATATTTGATTGATTAAAGTGGGATAAAAGCCAAAAAGATTTTTAATTTTACCATGTTTTAAAAAATTAATATATAAAAATTAAAATAATATTGTAAACTTTTTAAAATTAATATATTTAAAATTGTAAATATTTGAAAAATTAATCTTTTCAATATAAGTTTGTATGTTTAAAAACAAAAATATATTGTAAGTTTGGTGTGAATTTTTAATATTAATTTTGAATTTTATATTTAAGTTTGTGAATTTAAAAACAAAAATTTACTTTATCTCATTAAGTTAAAAATATGATTTTTAAAATTCGTCGTAAGTTGAAGACTAGGTCATTGAACCGAAATTGCTTTACCCGAGGGAGGGACGAAAACTTTTATTATCATTATTTTTAATCTTATTGAATTAAAGTATGCCAAAAACATTAAAAAAAATCCAAAAATCTTAGCTTTTAAAACAATCGCTACAAAAAGACAAATTTTAAAATTTTGTCGAAGGACGGACTAGGACATCGATCCGAAACGACCTCGTCCTAAATAACAAGGGAAACAAAATTTTAAAATTAATTACTTAATTGTTTTAATTGGTATAAGATGTTTAAAAAAAAAAAAATTCCGCGACTCGCGGAGTTTGAAGGGTCAAACACCGCGACTCGCGGAGGGACCAAAACCCAGAAAAAAATAAAAACGTAATCAGCTCAGTCCACACACCACAAAAACAAAAATACTGCGAAAATAACCTGAAAAAACCCGAAAAACACACACCAAATTCGCAATTTTTGACCGTTAATCATCAAATCTTTTACTAAAATCATGTTGAGAAGGATGCTATCAAGGAATTACTCAAGAAAAACGGTAAATTTCTACACCTAAACACCATTTAATCCGAAAATTAATGTTCTTGAGCAATTTTTTCCCCAATTTGATTTTGATGCTTTTTAGTGTAATTATGCTTAAATTGTTTATGTATTATGCTTGTATAACCTAGATTGATGCTATTTAACATGATTAGAAGCCTTAAACTTCAAATTTTGAGTAATCTAGGATTTGTGTTCTTGAGCAAATTTGGGGCTTTTTGATATAAACAAGTTATGGCCGATTTTTGTCATGAATTGTTGCTAAATTAAGTAGTGTAACATGTTTAGGTAGTTAAATGATCCA